>NC_134402.1:445532720-445797720 GCF_038048845.1 Mixophyes fleayi | reverse complement strand
TGCTGCAAAGAGAAGAGCAGTTTTTTTTTAGTTGCAAGTGAAAATGAAAAGATGAGACATAAACTGGGATAGTGAAACGGCAGCCATACCGCCTGCCCAAATGCTCACATTAACTCTCTAATACCCATGCCGCTGTAGGTGCAGGCTCAGATTTAAATCCTCTTCCTCCTCCAGAACACTTTTGAATCACGCCCAATCTATTATATGTATAAATAAATGTATTTTTAAGTGCATTATACAGAGCAAGACACAAATAACAAGAAAATGTTTTTCCTTGATTTTCCCACATTTTTTTAAAAACCCAAAAACAAACAAACATTTGCTGCAATTATTGCAACACCAAATATTAGAGATACCAGTTTGGTGCCGAGTTTGCTGGGGCTAGATAAATATTAATAAATAAATAGTACTAAATGTGTTCTTTTTGTACATTACAATGTAGCTATAGGGCCTAGGAACAAAGGAACATTACAGTTTTTGAAATTGTTATTTTTTTTCCCCCCTCTTATATATTTCTTCTTAAACCTGGGAACTTGTCCCGGGTCTCCCCTATTTGCCCGCATTGGGACATTCCGGGGAACCTGGATCTAACAGCAGCTGACTTGAAGCCAGCAGGCATGGGCAAAGCAGGCAATCGTCAGGGCCCCGAGGAACGTCAGCTCCTGTATTCAGGCAGGAGCTCGTAGTGAGTGGTGTTAGGGGACGGGGTTTAGGTCCACTTAGCACTTTATATTAGGTCACTGCCCCCCGTGAGCTGGTTTTGATTTTGGATCTGGATTAGCTTCGTGTTTTGGTTTTTGGTTTTGGCAAAACCACCCTCGTGTGTTTTGGTTCTGGTTTTGGATTTTTTTAGAAAAAATAAATAAATCCAAAAATATGTTAAAATCACTTAATTTTGCTCTTTTTTTCTTCCTACATTATTATTAACATCAATAAGACTAATTTCAAGTCATTTGCAGTCAATTTTGACCACCTCACAGGTCACAATATTATTTTCATACACTTTCGGACAAATACTGCAGCGACCTGGCTGGATGGTAAGCGACAGAGCAATGACACAAACACACGGCAGTTCCTAGCACATATAGGACACATTGGCACACAGCAGTGGCAGAATAGAAAAATGGGGGTCCGCCCTCTCTCCCAACCCCCACTAAGTTGGGTCTTAAAAAGGAATTCAAAACTCGCGAGATCTTTAAAACTATAATAAACCAGAATTTCTTCTATTATTAATTTGTCCATATCCTCATAGGAGGAGCTACAAATGTGATCGGCTTGGTTGTAGGACCAAACTCTTTTGAGAATCTAACAACCCCCCTGGTTAGTACCCCAAATTCTACAAAGCGCCTTTCATAAAATGCACATAATTAAATGAATATGGGCCTGATTCAGTAAGGCATTTAAAACGAACGTAAATTGGTTTAATTTCCCGGTCACACGCACGTTTGTATTCAACTACAAGGAGATCTGAAGATACATCTCTTGTTGAATACAGATCTATGTGCACTTTGCTCTAACAGACACTTCAGGATATGTCAAATACATATGTGGTATATAAAGTGCCAAAAAAAACGAAGACAGAAAAATTAGTATGTTGAATTATTGTCACCTGTTAATAATTTCGTCATTAATAAAAAAAAAAAAAAAAAATTTTACGTTTTTTTTTCCCCCCGTTTTTTGACCAAAAATGCACAAGGAAAGACTATCCTGATATGATCAGTTTATCTAACTAGTTAATATGAGACATACAGTATATGTCTAGCAGGAGTGAATCCAGCATAGAATTCATTAAGAAAAGTAAAGCAATAAAAATGAGCAACTTTTCACCTGGGCAAAACCATGTTGCATTGGAGGGGAGGTAAATTTAATATATGGGGACAGATTTATAGTTGGGGTAGGGCATGTCCTAGATCAACTTTAAATGTCAGTGTAAAAATAAAGCTATCAAGTATTTGTGTGCTACATGAAAAAAAACACAGTATTTTCCTTATGTGCAAAATAATAAACTAATTTGCACCCCTTTAATATTATTATTATTATCATTTATTTGTTAGGCACCACAAGGTTTCCGCAGCGCCGTACATGGTACAAACAGTAGACTATACAGGGTATAACAGTACAGAACAATAAACAAAAAGTACCAATACTTCAGAAACTCCAGGCAGGCAGATGAAATAGACACGGAGCAGAAGAACGGGTGAGGAGACAGGAGGGAAGAGGGCCTTGCTCATGCGAGCTTACATCCTAAGGGAGGGTTAAACAGACCAGGCACAAGAGGAGCCAGTTAAGGGAATGGGAGAGAGGGGAGAATGAGCGGAGGAGACGCACCCCTTGCATTGTAACATGGTTTTATCCAGGAGAAAACTTACTATTTTTTTTCCCTTACTTTCCTTAATGAATAAGGTCCAGTGAGAGCACGGTGAGACTATAATAATGCATAGCCAGGTCAGTTTTCAGCCTAGTTTTAACAGGAGTAACTGAGGTTGGATTCCAAAACAGTGTAGTGTTTGACCACATGGAAGGTTATGACTTACATCCTAACTGTCCAAATTAAGGGCGGACAGTCCCTATTTGAGAGGACTGCCCTGCGGATTAGGACTTTAGTCCCGACTTCGTATATACAAGCATGACCTGGCCTATCTTCTGTTTAACGTGAAAAGCTCCAATCTCATGTGTGCACCACATCCCGTTGCGTGTTGTCCTGATTTGGGACAGCCAAAAATTGGGATATGTGGGGAGATTAGAGATGAACAAGGGGATTTGTCATTGAATTTCAAATGGAAAAAAAAATGGAAAATTAACAATAAATTATTCTCCATGGATTCATCACATGTTGTTTTTTAAATAACCTTTAATCCACTAGGCACCATTTGCTATTCCCCTGTACACTACAGACAGGAAACCTACAATTATTCCTACAGACATCTACTATCTTCACATTGGTAGCACTAGCCAGTTTCCTGTCACATTGCCTTTATCATCTTCATTTTTTTGTCTGATACATTCACAAAACATGTCCAAGCTCTGTCTTCACTTCTCATTAAGGGTTAAAGATATTTTCAACACTGAAGAAAAAAAGAGAAATATTTGTAAAAAATAATCTATATTTGTGGATTTTGTTTTATAATTTAAACCAGTACACCCATATGGATGATTCTGCTTATAGAAGGGCCTATCTGACTAAAACTGTTGGCTAGATACACTACTACTGTGTACCTAACAAATACCCTAATCTATCTTTTCACAGGGCGGACATGTCTGATCCACAATTAAATCAAATTGATTGTCCCTCATCCCATTTAATTTTTAATTTGTTCATACCTATCCACCGATCCAGAGATAGAACATAACTTTTCTCTTTGCCTGAGTTAGCTTAATAAAGAATTTTACAGATGTCCTGATTTTATAATATATTGTAATATGCTGGATGTTCGGATAGGTATGTGCAAATAAAAATCAGGGACCATTATGGGGGCGAAGGTAGTCCTAAAAGGGCAGGAATGATTTTTTATTTAGCAACCGTTTTAATAGCTGTCAATCATTAATGGATATATTCAAAATTAAATTAAAAAAACAAACAAACAGAAGATTACTGGAATGTGATATTGGTAGAACTGCGTGAATGTTGTACCCAATTTAGTAATGTTTTGGGACTGGGTTTTACTTAGAATATTCCACTCAAATATTGGAATACAAAAATACAAGGAAGCCTCACGTATCCCTTCTACCCCTCCCATAACTTACTAACGCTTATTTGCATTTTACATTTCTATTTTATTTTTCACGTCTGTATTTTCTTCTATTAACAATAACGACATAATGTTGTTCTAGAATGTGGGCAAGACATTAAATGCATGCATGGGAGGACATGCTATACCGCAGTATTAATAATGATGTATAACTACAAAGGCTTTTATTTGAAAAATGACATTAATGTCCATTAGAAGATTTCTCTTTTTAACTATGAAATCAAATGACATAAAAATGAATAAATAGTAATAAGAAAAACTAGAATAATTTAGGAAAACCGGGAAATTAGAGAACTGTGTTTTGTCTGTGGGTGTGTGCGCTTGGCGGAGTTATTTACAGTATAGTACACAAGCGACGTTAATAAATAAACTCGATCCTCTATAATAATAACAATGTCATTCCTTATTCTCAGCGCTTAGACATGCCACTGTATCAGAATTAGACGTTTGTGGCGCCACCGCGCTCCACAGCAACGGACGCTTAGTACCACGTTTTCTAGTTCTACTAGGTGGCGGACACCGTGTTTGCAAAGCATACACATATTATCTGCTAAGTGCATCAGTGTTCCTGTTATTATATCCTGCAGAAGCTATAGCAACCCCCCCCCCCCCACTATAGGGAAGAGATATTACAAGTTAAGCTGGGTACACACTAATGCAATTATCTTGCAGATCAAACAATAAACAATCATTTGGTCAGATATTGCCATAGTGTGTATGCTCCCGCCATCATGTTTTATTGTAACAAAGCACATCGTATTGTTTGATTTGGTTTTGTAAACTTCCTAAAGTCACGGTCAACTATGGAACGATGTCGGGCAAATGTGGCAGTGTCTACGCAGTCACCACCAGCAGTGTAGGCAGATATCTGTACAGTGCACAGAGTCACCATCTTTTTTCAGCAGATGGTTATGAGAGATCAGGACTGGATTAAGGGAATGGAGGCCCCTGGGCTAAGGGCGCCTCCATTCCCCCATGAGGCCCCCAATGTGAGCCACCCGCCGCCCCCCCCGTACCCCGTGAGGGCCCCCCCCAAGCGCTTACCTGTCACTGTAGTCCTCCATCCTCGGCGCGCTGTAAACTCCTTACTGAGGAGATCTCGCGAGAGTTCACTCGCGAGATCTCCTCAGTAAGCAGATTACTGAGCGCCGGCGACGGAGGACTGGACTGACAGTGCTCAGCAGCATTGATCGGGCTGGGGGCGCCCCCGCCCCCGGATCGATCAATAATGCTGCTGAGGACTTTGAAGGGCCCCCTGGATGCCCGAGGCCCCTGGGCTATAGCCCAGTTAGACCTCGGGTTAATCCGGCCCTGTGAGAGATCAAGATCACAGATCTAAAGATAAATCGTGTAGGTGTGTACACATGAATCTGTGTGTTCATCGGAACTTTTGGTGAAATCGTTATAGAAATAGCATCTGAAGTTAGATTGCACAGTGTGTACCCAGCTTGCCCTGAAGTTCTGCATCTGGTATAGAATAACTGGTCTACAGTCTGACATCTTTATATGATGAACTTCTTTTTATATGAACTTGTTGATAAGTTTGAATACCCTTATAAAAAGCAAACAAAGACACCAACTACAAAACGTAACTATTATAGTAGAATAGAAATATAATGAAAATTACAGCACTATATAAATGACACTACCATATATACATAAAATATCACGTCTATTTCCCTTGTCGCTCTCTGTCTGGAGCACGTAAATAATATGTGAGGTCCTGTGTGCCTCTGTGCAGCTAGAGATTACAGATGGATGAATCGATTAGGAATTCGTCCAAAAATCAGCAAATAATCAACGCCCATCTGAAGACTCAGCTCAATCAGCAAATGTGACATGTCTATAGTCTTATAACAGAATGTTACATCTGTGGGTGCTCTCTGTGACTACTAGTACCCCTAGTTTTACAGAGAATCCCTACTTTTCAGTCTTTGGAGATTCCTCTGTGAAGTGGACGAGCGTCTTTGTTGGTTGTGAGGGAAAAGTATCAAGAGAAACTTTGTGCAAAATTGTAAATGTAAAAGTCCAGTAGTCCAACTCCCTGCAACTTTATAACCGCCCCTTTCATTAAATTGCATTTTTTTCTTAAAATACCGCTCGGTTTAAAATCATTCATAGCTTAAATGAATCAGGGGGACGAGGGGACATCTGGACTGCCTCAGTTACATTTTATTTATATTTTATTTACATTCTATTCCATACTCCGCAGAGAACGCCCCGTCTCTCCAGCACCCTCTACTCCCGTCAGCCCTTCTGTTCCTCGGTGTCGAAGTAATAATTAACAAAAACCCTATATTACCAATCAGTTCAATAGAATGAACCAATGAACTTGAATTTTGTTTCTGTGCTTTAAGAGAACGGGAAAAAACATAACACATAATAATCACATAACAAGAGACATGTTTTTAGTAAATTTCCATTATTGCACAATTCATGAACAAAACAACAGGTTATATAATTGTCATGTGATTGTATTTCACAATATCGCCAGATATGGCCAAAGAAATATGGGCCAAGATGACCGTCCAAGATGAACATGTCACTTTAATTATAGAGACTTAGATTGCCAGCAGTGATGTAAGCTGGGAAGGTGTGTTTTAAAGAAAAAGGAGTAACATATTCTATAAAAGAATGAGTTATTCAAATATAGGGTGTCAATTGGCATTTGAGACCCTGGGCGTATGTCTGCTTCGTCCAGTATGGCTGTATCTATGTATAATATCCTTTTAATAATAAACTATAGAAATATTATATTTTGGAAACCTGCTCATCTCATTTATTATTTAAAGAGACGGAAAGAGAATATCTTATACATCGGCAAACGCCTCCACCGTGTTCTACAACCATTGGTGGAAAACTTAGCGCACCAGCGCAACTCAATGTGTATGACATCTCCGAAGAGGATTTCGTGCTGCGCTGTGGCAGCTTTGTGCATTATAAATGAGGCCCAGTATAGGCCATGAAGCTGTGTAGGTCAGTACTACAGCATCGATGGCGGCATCTGTAGAGGAGCAGAGCTTTGCACAGGTTGAAGGGAGCGTAACGAGGGCAGGGGCATAACGATAGGGTGACGAGGACCTACGAGGGTGAGGTGGCAAGAACGGCATCGCCAAGCGCCTACCCAAATCGCTAATACACTGTTCCACCCTTGAATGAGTGTGTTCCTCTCAAAGTACAGAATTAGTGTAACAATTACAAGACCCATAAGGGCATTATGTCATAGATGTATTGTCCCGGGATAAGTGTAACAGTGCATTGCTTTGTAACAAACAAATAGTGATGCCAAGTATGAACAGCTTAGAAATAAAATTACAAATGCAATTTTCTTGTCATAATTGTGTAATTATTAAGCAGAACCGTCTTGAAATAAACTGACTACAACGCTCAGCTAAGGAGACTCATTCAGTACTTTCCTCGTCATAAACATGCTGGAATTTTGCACCATTGTTTTAGGAGAAAAACAGAAATGTTTTATTTAAAGAAAGTGGCGGATGTATGATGGTGAACTTGGATGGAACATTTACACTTACACCTAGAGCACATGTTCCACTCTTCTGCCTCTCTCAAAAGTGCAAGTCTAGTTTTCTGAGTCCTCTCCAAAGACCACAGAATAGACAGACGTCTTGAAGACGATTTACCGTACACACTCAGAGGAGCAATGTGGGGAGCCCTGGAGGGCGGACAACATCTATACACAGATGTAGTGATATACTGCGGATCCGCCCCTGGATGTAATTGCCATTTTTGTCCTTCTTTGGTCTGTAGGTATCGCGCAGAAATAATAATACAGCACTGTGGCTCAGTGGTTAGCACTTCTGCCTCACAGCGCTGGGGTCATGAGTTCAGTTCCCGACCATGGCCTTATCTGTGTGGAGTTTGTATGTTCTCCCCATGTTCGCGTGGGTTTCCTCGGGGTGCTCCGGTTTCCTCCCACACACCAAAAACATACTGGTAGGTTAATTGGCTGCTATCAAAATTGACTCTAGTCTGTCTCTGTCTGTATGTGTATGTTAGAGAATTTAGACTGTAAGCTCCAATGGGCCAGGGACTGATGTGAGTGAGTTCTCTGTACAGCGCTGCGGAATTAGTGGCGCTATATAAATAAATGGAGATGATGATGAGAGATGATAATACGGCCATGGAACGATTTATATTCACAATAATATGAATTTCACCAAATCCATTCACATTTCTTTTATTAAGGGTTCAATGGCAAATAATGGGCCTGATTTATCAAGGCCGGAGTACTGAGCACAACGTGCGTTTGCTTCAGAACGTACGCAATTCGGGTCTGCGCACAGCCGAACTCAACAAGGAGCGGATCTGAAGATACGTGCGCTGATGAATACCGGTGTAGGTCCGCTCTGCTCGATTACAAAAGACACTGCAGGATACGTCCAATGTGGAATACACATTCACAAAAGAACACACAGAAAAAAAAAATTAATGTTAACTTGTTAATAATATAGACATTCATGATAAAACAGCTTTTAAAAAAAGTTGTTGTTTTTTCCCTTATAAAATACATTTATTAGGACGTTCTTAATGTCTACTGGACATAAAATAAATTTTTACAGTTGCTCCTGATTGCAAACACATGTTATAGCATGTATACGAGACCAAGAGATACGGCAGAAAAGCAAATACTTTTGTGATGCCAAAGGCTTGAATCAGCCGTGGCTGCGTGCAGTTGGGTTTGGCGCGCCCTAACTGTACATTGACTACTGGCGAATGCCCCTTCCCTGTCCTGTACCTTCCCAAAAATCGTAAGCGGTAGTCCTTTGCGTGCGAAGATGAATTAGACGCTGCTGCGTTTAGTTGCATATGGACCAGTCCTGGGCATGCACAGATCAAATTTGCAGTTTATACGCACAAAACCAGAATTTACCATCCTCGATGAATCAGGCCTAATATGTTCGAAATATAGTGTAAGGCTACAGATCATCGGTTATATTGTACATTTCCTTCATGTGTTGATACCTTAAACGTTTTTTTGCAGAATTTTGTTCAAAACCATGACAATTTTGTTTTTCGTTCCATATTGCAAAACCATTTTCCATCCCAACCCTCATGAATCCATTCAGCGTCCCCAGGTCACTGGTCTCTTGTGTTTTAGAATATTTTTATACCTCCTTTCTGTATTTCTGTGAAGCCTGGAAACATGAGCGGGCCTGGTAGAGCCGCAATGAATATGTAAATACATGACAATTAGAGGGATGTCATTTTTCATGCTAGCGCACGGTAACGGTTTAATATTGTTTGACTATTCTCTGAAGCATAGAATCAATTGACATGAAACAAAATGATTTGCTAATATTAGCAGCGCCAAGTAACGGCCCAACTCATTACCGTCCTTTGCTGAACCATTAGCATGTTTGTTTAAATAGTTTGAATGGAAATGTCTTTTTTTTATTTTACGTCAAGATCCTCCCAAAGCCAGAAGGATCGTGGGCTTATGAGAAACAGTAGGATGTCTTTCCATGCATGGGGAAGTACCTTTAGCTCCGGGCTAAACTAGTCCCCTTTGTGATTCCACTTGATTTTCTTTTGTGTGGGTTTTAGGAGAATGTGCGGAAAAAAAATCAGTTTAAAAAGGTGCCTTTGATCAAATCATTTCCCTATGTAAATCACTTTAACACAGGAGGCTAAGCAGGAGGATGTCATTAAGTGAAGGGCCAGCTCCTAACACGATATGTTTTACTGACTAGTGTAGCAAACATGATCATTCTTAATCATAATTTACTTAATTCAGTCGTCAATGTCAACGTAAGATAACAGTGCAATAGTGACACGGAAAAGGCACTTAATGAGGACTTCACAAGAGGAACCTATCAGACTGTGGAGTGGAACTGGCAGTAAATTGGTTCAATTACAAATATGTACTATTCTCATATCATTTTGATACAGTATTTAACATAGCAGTTATTTAAAAGACAACTTTTTGTAGCTAAACAAACATTGCCCCTAGGAGAATCATTATTATAAAGTATACATTAAATACATATATACATACAGGGATAGGTTCCTGTATTTGTGAAATGTTTAAACGCCTTAACTATATCTCATCCCATAAGAGGCACCATATAGATCATTTTTGGGCACCCCCCATTTAAATGATTCAAATGGTGAAAAAATTAAATATATCGCTATAGTCCAGTCTATTATCACACTGCGGACAACACCTAAATTAATGACAACTTTTCTTTTTTTCTTCTAAGATACTTCTCCTAAATAAATCATGTCATATAATTACAGGTTCTAGCATAATTAGTGGATAATAATAACACAGAGCCAGATGCCGCGTTGGTTGTGCGCCCATTTGCGTGCGTAAAATCAGCAAGTTTGTGCTGCGCAAGCCCACAAAATAAGCCGCACGCGTATGCACAGTTGCCATCTACGCTTGCGCCTGCTTGCGACTGGAGAGGTAGGACAAAGGAGGAAGGAGGCGGTCCAGCGTAAGTCGAGTATAGTAAGTCCTGTTAATATGGAGGACTGTGCTCTGTCTCTGATCTTGGTAGCGGTGTCCCCTGTGATCTAGTGAAGACAGGAAGTGGGGCAGCCTCCAGCCATCCGCAAGGCTCTACTGAGCATTCACAGACAGGAAGTTTGGCTCTCAGCAGGTTCTTCCAGTGACAGTTAAACTGTAAAGACGTCATAACTGGAGCTGCATCCTTTTTGTGTTCTCTTACTTAAATATAGATATATAAAGTGACCGGAGGTGCAAAAATATATATGAGCAACCTGTTATCTGACATTGCCCACATTATAAGCGTACCGCCATCTACATACATTAATGTACTATAATAGTGTTAAGTACATTAACTGTGTAAGCTTGTCATACTGCCTCTGTTGCAGTCAGTATCAACTGTATATAAGTATATATGATTTGTTACAACAGGTTCTGAAACAATACCAACAAAATGGTTAAGCCTAAAAGCTCCTTGTGGTTTATCATCTACAACCAACACCGCTGACACATATAATACATATAACAGCGCAAGTGCCCTGATAATAGGTTTTGGCCCATAAGGGCATGTTGGCGTTATTGCGAACAGGTGCAGACCCGAATGGGAGCACAGATATGCCTGTTAAATTTGAATCAATTAGGAATGCCCAAGGTCTTGTGCAAATACACCCTGATGATGATGTCATCGCCAGCAATAGCTTGACGCTTCTGAATGGCTGCTTGCAAATTTACCTCTAAAGTTGATAGGTGCTTTCTGCACTGACTGTGCACATATTATAGAATCTTATGGGCGTATTTTAGAATTAATTATTTTTGCTACTTTCATCTGTACATATATTCTCTATTTCATCAAACCAAAAAGAGAATGTGTTTCTCTTCATCAAAACAAATGTTAGCAAACTTTTCTTGTGAATACGATCTGGTTATGCGTATAAGTATGCGCCTATATGTATTTTAATCAAGAACACCAAACCGAATCCAGGATTGGGTATATCCCAAATTAGCAATAACGACTAATATTCCCAACTGCAGTATTAGGTGTAATAATAAGCTCTAAGTAGAAATTTGCATATCAACAGTAATGTGTGATTTTCTGTGGCGCTTGATAATTGCATCCAGCTGGGGAGACGACTGCACTTATCTCATTGAATTCTAATAAACTGAGACAGATTGAGAGTTTACTGAAAATGAAACTACGTGTTGCCAGCAACACGTGGTTTGTATGTTGGAATCAGTAATTCCAGGTGACGGCCAAGTAGTATGACAATGAGCAAGTGGTCTACCAGCACTAAGCTTCGTGACTTCCGCTAGGTCTTTCCAGTAGTCCATCTGTCTTTAAAATGCCCTTGTCCTCTACACATAGAGGAGTCGGCCTTTTTGTGGAAAGCAATATTCATGAGAACACAACTTATTACTTCACTAGGTGACAGCAACCGTTTACGGGTGTCACAGGCTCCTCGTGAATCAAGAGGCTGCAAATGTATATGTTTTATTTCCATGAATATTGTCTGAGTGCAGAAAAAGTCAATTTTCCACCTATCACCCTCCAAAATTGTTTTATAAATCAGAAATCAGCCAAAATTCAACAATTATCAAATGCTTGCTGAATCATTCTGCTCGTCTCAATTAAAAATCAACTCTTGCAGCTTTATATAAGCCAAAGTAGTAGATTCACCAAACCTGGAGGTGTTGGCCATAACAACCAATCAGATTACAGCTATCATTTATCTAGTACATTCCTGAACATGATACCTGGAATCTGATTGGTTACTATGGGCAACACCTCCACCTTTCCTTTTCAAATGAATCCTCTTGGTTTTTTTCTAGACTTCTCATTTGTTCCAAACCAGTCTAAACATTCAAAGATTAATTTTGTACTGGGACTAACGGAAAAACACACACAAATTCACTATCTAACAATATTTAAGTCTACTATGCTAATACAATGCACACTTTCACTTTTGATATTGCAAAATAATCACCTCGTCTTATTAAAAGGTTTAAAATCCCCCTTTTTCCTCCCTTTTCCTTTTATTGTCATTATTAAAATACAATTTTTTACTAAACGGAAACTGAATGTACCCAGGGTACATTCTTACATCATTCAATGGTTAATTGCTTAGAATAAGCCAAATTGAGGTAGTAGTCTCATTAATCTTCTTTATAGGGATTTCATTCCAAAAGTGACTGTAAATTAGTGGCTTCTACCTTAAAGGTAGATCCACTGATTAATTCAAAAACCGTTTATGTTATATAGTATACACAAATACTTATATTGATTTCTTTAACGGATTTGAGGAACACCATTTTCGGTGACACCTCAGCTATCTAAGTATCTAGGCCCTTCACTTCATCCACAACATCAAAGTTTATATTTTGCAGAGTGTAATAATACTTTTGAATAAATAACTTGGTTAACTACTTTCTCTAGATCATACTTGTCTACTCGGAAAGTCCAGGAAACTCACAAATTCAAGGAGTCCTTCACTCTCTCGAAGCATGCTTCAGTTCCTTTGCATCAATCATGCCCTCCCTCCAAAAGTAGACAAGTATGTCCTGTCCATTTAGTCCAGGTGAGAGATACATTTTGATATATTTTGCAGAATTTATTATCACTGGTGAACTAGGCATATGCCTAAAAACTGATTCTTTGAACTCTAACTTTCTGAACATCTTCAATTCTTAAGACAACTTTTGGATATAATTCCTCTGTGCCTGTGACTCCTTTATTGCACCACTGTTTATGTATTCTACTTAGCAGGGATTTGAACCTTCTCTTAAGGGGCATTTAAATGAATTGGCAAAAGGGAATTTGGTTTGGGTGCAACAGGACATGTAAAGAAGTCTGTATAGGAGTGGTGCTAATAGACTTGACATGTCCACCTTTGGTGTCCTAGTATTAAGTTTCCCTTATCAGACAAGAGTAGGACCCACCAGACACAGGTAGGGACTAAAATATTCGACCAGGACCTGGCAACCGTGTCCTGTAGGAAGATCCAGAAAGTAGATCCAGACAGCAGAACAGTCCAACATACAAACCAAAGTGAGACTCTGGAGAAGGTAGTATAATCAAGGTCACAAGCCAAAGTCAGGAACGTAGACAACAAAATGGTCGAGGTAAATAGCCGAGGTCAGGGGTTAGAGAAAACAGAGTACTCAGACGTGCAAATTTTCAGCAACAACGTCAGCTAACACCTTGCTCATAATTAGGAAAAATGCCCGTACAGGTCCTAATGTGGCATGATATCATAGTCCTATGCCAAACACAAAAATCTCAGTTGCAGCGGCAAAATCCATGATGACATCTCATACTGGCGCCCCCTGCAACCAACACATAACACTGGAATTTAGCAACATTGACAAGCAGCAAAGAGGAGGGGCCAGTCCACATGCACGCTAGGTACCTAGGTCAGGTAATTTAGATATTGTTACACCCTGGAAAGCAAGAAACCTTTATTTCAAAGAGAAGGAGCTACACTTTTAAGCGAGTCACTAAGGTAATTGTAGTGTGATTATGCATCTAATTAAATAAATACTAATGTCAATTTTAATTCAATAATTTTAATCATAGCCCTAATCCTTTACATAGACCTACCCTATTCCTAACATTAAGTGTACATCTCACTTGACCCAGCGGTGGTATTCATTTTAACGCTGCCGAGAAATCCGACAACGTTCAAACCTACAAAAAAACAAACCGTTTGGCTACAATAAAAACAGACTTACCTGCAAACCAAAGGTCCAGATGTCCGATGGCACCGGCATGCTGACAGGAACTGATGCCGAAGACACAGCTCTTCAGCACTTCACTGTCACATTTTCACGACTTACATCTATGTTAATTTAAAGCGGCAATGTCTGGACCCCGCAAGCTAAGTGTTTAAACACTTAACCTGAGGGGTCCAGACATTGCTGTTTTAAATTAACATAGGTATGAACGTTGTCGGAATTCTCGGCAGCGTTAAACTGTACCCAACCCTGACCCAGGACCAAAACTCTAATCTAAGGCCAACTATAAACATAAACAGGGTCCAAGGTCTAAAACGATCCAACGTCTGTTCCCCCTAAAAAAAATTGTAGCACCCAAACAGGTAAAACTGGTTGCTCTACATCCATTTTGGAACAAAGAAAAGAAAAAAGGTATTTCTGGATAATTGGGAACAGCAGGACCCTCCAGCCACACCATCAAATTGCAAGTACATCTTGGCTGCATGAAACCATTCATGGGAGAAATGTTGACTGATCAAAGATTTAATAAATGTATGGTCTGTCAGCTAAATATACCTCCAGAAATAATGACTCCTGCTTACAAAACAAATTAGATCCTACAGCGAATGTATAAATATATTTAATAAATTTGGAAAAAAAGCGGTAATAAAACAAGAAAATAAAAAACACAGACTGTAATAATGTTGTGGCAAGATAACACGCTTAGCGATTAAAAAGAACGGGTGTATAAATATCATTAGTACTCCTGAATGATAGAGGGAGCAAAAAAAAAACAAAACTTTAAAAATAAATGAGCTGCTACAAAATAAACTACCTTGAAAGAAAAATGTACGGCAGGGATATACAAAGTAATTTAGAAAGCAGATTAAGGGAACATCTGTATGTTAACATTGTCATAAAAGTATATAGAAGCAGGAGTAACCAGCATGAGTATTATAAAATAAAATTCTAATTTCACTCGCTGCTCTACCCCTGCGACTGTACAGTAAAAAGGAATTTTTTTTCGAAGCACAATTGAAGGCAACATGTTAAACAAAAGATGAAACAAATATTGAAAACGGCCTCCGTCATTTCTACTCCTTTTATGGTAGGAATAAAACCATGGATGCTCTAGAGTTGACTAATATCACCAGGATATGGTAGCAAAGTGTGTTATTACAGAATCACATTTTTCTCCACGGATGACTCTCGTGGAAGCATATGAGATCGTTTTATGGCCGATGCCAATGAGTCAGACCCAAGACCTGCGTTATGGGACCTAAGTCCTTTATCTTTTGTAACCAAGTGATTTATCCAAATTCTTTAAAGGCTTAAACACCGCTTACTAAGACTTGGCTTTACTCCCAATGTTCTTCACTCATCTGCTCCTCTGATAGTCAGTAAAGGTGGAAACGGACTATGTTGACCTTGTCTACGTGGACACCATCATTTTGTTGCCTGAGACAAGATTCTCACCACATGATAGTAATGGTTCAGGAGGCAACGGTTCTGCTATCTTCTATTAGGGATCTCAAAGACGGGACATCCCCATCAATAAAGAATTACCAATTGATATTCTAAACCAGGCGACTAAGTATTCTGTACATTAGCGAATTGATTGGTAGTCCAATAGAATTTTATTATTAATATTCGTTGATTTTAAGGCGCAGTGCTGGAAAGAGAAGAAAACAAAACATACAAAAAAACTGGGACATATAAGATAGACAATGTAAAAGCAGTGTGACAAGGTCACTGGATTAGTGTTTGATGGCAGGTATATTTCACCTAGGCTCCTAACCTACTTGTTTTAAAAATTCCAGGGAAATGTTATTGTGTGTAAGCTGCTGAAGGGCTATAGGCCTGTTGAAAAGCTGGAAATGGGTCCTGGGGTTATGGATGGAGAGTGAGGGTGGGCTCCATCCAATAGGCCCATAAGCCGGGTCTTCCAAGTTACCAGTGATTCTGCTGGTAATCAGGAGTTGCAGCTGAGTGGGGCTAGCAGGGGCAAATGCAGGATATGTAGAGGGGGGTTTCCACACCACGCAGCCAGTGGGCATAACCAGCATGCATGGGGCGTGGCTATAATTTTAGAGAGTGCTTGGCTGCTCTCCAACTCTTTCTATCCCCATAATATATATGGGCAATGCACTACTGTTGCACGCAGCTCTCCCTTTTCAAGCAGAGCTGTGTGAAGCAGGAGCAGGGTCCAGCCACCTCAATTATACAGTGCCCCAGGCTTGGAGGGGGTTTCCAGGCACTAAGGAACCCCCCTTGGATTGCCTATGGCTAGTAGCTCAGCTCAGTCAGTCTCTCAGTGCCTGGGAACAGGGGCTGCAGAGTCTCTGTGAGAGTGAGCCTGATATCTGCCTGTAAGTAACTATGCTAAAACTTTATTTTGGTTTGTCTTAGTTTGTTAGTCAGGAGTGA
This sequence comes from Mixophyes fleayi, assembly GCF_038048845.1. Taxonomy (NCBI): domain Eukaryota; kingdom Metazoa; phylum Chordata; class Amphibia; order Anura; family Limnodynastidae; genus Mixophyes; species Mixophyes fleayi. The sequence goes on along the minus strand of NC_134402.1, from coordinate 445,781,367 downwards.
CGTGTTTACTCAGAGCAGGCTGGCAAGGTGTTTATTTTGGAGTCTTCTTTTGTTTTGCTTTTTACTGAATAAAATTGGCTGAGGCCAGTTGCACAAAACCTTTGGACTTGCGTGAAATTTCTTGGCTGTTATAAACACCATCTACCCCAGGTGATGGTACCAGCCCCCTCCCCCCTACCCTGTGTCACATCAGATATGAAAGCAAAGGGTTGGTAGGGCTCACGCAGGAAGGGACGTGCATATGAAAAAGTTGGAACCAATTCAATTTCATGGAAGTGTGTATACTTATGCACCACCATAGTGTAGAGAAAAAATAGGCGTAGGCATAGCATAGAGATTCTACTTCATAGGCAAAAGGGGGGGTTTCCTAGTGCCTGGAAACCTCCCTCCAAGCCTGGGGCACTGTATAACTGAGGTGGCTTGACTCTGCTCCCGTTTCACACGGCTCTGCTTGAAAAGCTGTATGCACCTAACAGTAGTGCACGCAGCATTGTCCATGTATATTATGGGGATAGGAAGAGCTGGAGAGCAGCCAAGCACTATCTAATATTATAGCCACACCACCATGCATGCTGGTCTCAGACACTGGTGGCGTGGTGTGGAAACCCCATTCTACAAGTCCTGCGTTTGCCCCTGGGCTTACAGTCTAAGTCAATGCTGAATTTACATTACCCTATTGGTACACAATATAATATTATAATGACGTGTCGTACACATAAGAGAGAATAGTGTACGGACAGTGTTAGAAATAAAAGTGAAAGTTGCATTTACCATGTAAAATATAAATACAGACACAAATGCAAAATGAATGCAATTAAATACAAACATCTGTTGTTTTCCTCTATAAGAATGAAATGGGAATCTCAGTCAAGTACTGGGAATAGAATGCTGTGACTTCATATAATACAACAGCAACACTAATGACTGAAATGTTATCAGTGGGAGGGGTCTAGATGCAATCAGCCAATCAGAAGCAGGTAGTAATCCTGCTGGTCCTCAGTGCATATATTTGCAGCATCACTTGGACAACTACAAGAGATAAGAGTTAATCACCGATCATTCCAGCTCCCTTCCCTAAATGCAGAATCCAAGTTCATGTTACCACTTCTGTTAAGTAAAAGTCTTTCTGCTTTGTACAACTCAGGTTCTGCGGCTTTCCGCCATTAAGTATCCTTAATCACCATTTCTTGACGTTCATTAGACTAACAAAGCAAAACCTTGTTTTCGCACAGGCGCATAGTCATTGACCTTGTTGCAAATGTAATGCATTCAGCTTGAAATGCATCATATTAATAATTAAGACATATTACATTTCTTAATATACTGCTGTTTTAATCATTGATCGTTATCTGTCAAGATGCAGAGAGGGTAACACAGAATAAAGTTTAAAGTGACCAAGGCAGGGGGGGATGCATACCTCCCAACATTAGGAGTGCCGAAAGAGGGACAAATAAGCCATGCCCCCCCATTGAACCTAATCACCGCCTACAAACTTCCTGTTGGTGCATGCGCAGTAGCGGTTCCGAGCACGTTCACGTATGTGCAGTAGCGCTTTTCGGACACGTCCTGCCCCACTTCCTCCTAGACCACTGGGGAAACTGGCTGCTAAATTGTAAGGCGGGCGGGACCGCGGGACAGTCCACTGAAATCGGGACTGTCCCGCTGGAATCGGGACATTTGGGATACATGCATTATGTAACCATGAGGCCCTAGGCAACATACTGATTTCAGCCCCATTAAGCCCCATACTTTTAAATAAAAAAGGAAAGCATAAAAGCAGGTTAAGGTAATCTGAGCCCCCCAAGTGCCTATGGGCCCTAGAAAGGATCCTACGTTACCTAATGGATGATCCGGCTACATGCGGACCAAATCCAATGCATTCGGTGTGATATGCCAAATCTGCTCATGTCCAGGGCCAGATTAAGGGAATGGAGGCCCCTGGGCTAAGGGGGCCTCAGTAAGGAGACTACAGCGTGCCAGGAAAGGACCGCAGTGAAAGTGCTCAGCAGCATTGATCGCGCCGGGGGTGCCCCCGCCCCCGACCGATCAATACTGCTGCTGAGCACTTTCAAGGGCCCCCTGGATGCCCGAGGCCCCTGGGCTGTAGCCCAGTTAGCCCTAGGGTTAATCCGGCCCTGCTCATGTCTGACCAACTATGGAAAGTTTGCTCCTCCCACAATCAAATTTCTATGGCCAAGCTAACCAATGAGCATGTCTTTTAAAAATGGCATAAAATATAACTGGTACAATATATCCCGAAGCAGATATAAACCACTTTTATGCTTTTCCCCTTTTTGCACTTACAGTGACCCCAGCAATCTGCAGAAACTCCTTTATATTTATTTTTTATGCAACAATTTTACAGTTTTTTACTATAGCTATAAATTCCTGTCTCCTTTCGTGACGCTGGATTTCTGCAGCACTAAGTAATGGGGCTCTTGAACTTTAAAAATAAAATAAAAAGAAAGATGTGATAGATAGGAAACACACAGAGTTTTGGATTTTGGTCAACCTCTAATTGTCTATTATCTAAAAAAGAAAATATATTATTCATTGTAAACGTCCATTAACGATTTCCTGATTCGCTGAAGTCCTTCCTGAATGGCTGTTTATGGCTGATAATGGTTAGGTTATCTGAATGGCCTTTAACAATTGATAAAGCTAATCATACTCACACATGACAAGACATCCCTATGGATGAGATTACGATCCAGACACAGTTATACGGGACCAGGCTGTTACAGTGATCCAAAGACTCCTGTATAGATTTCTAACAAGGAAATATACTACAGAGTCTCTGTCCTTATTATCTAGGTGACAGGTGCACACAGACATGGTTTGGGGAGGTAAGAGGTGTCTGCTCGCTCTCACAGTTGCAGTGACTGTCTGAAAGAGGCAGTAGGCAAGAAATCATAATGTGAGTATTATGGGAAGTAGTTGCATGATCAGACTAACATTCATATAAGATGAATGTTGGAATTTACCATTTTTCCTTTTCTTTTTTCTTCAGGCTGCAATTAATGATTTATCATTCTGGACTACCATGGCAACCACAGTCACCTGGTTGAAGCAGCTAACACTGAACGTTAGATATCACCTGCGACACAGTGACCGGACAACAAAAAGTTGGCTCCCTTTGTGCAGACTTTGGGGTAGATGTACGAAACCTTCAGAAAAGGAAAAATGGAGAAATTACCCATAGCAACCAATCAGATGCTAGCTATCATTTATCTAGTACAGGACCAGACAAGGCATTCTGCTTGGGAAAAGCAAGAACAACTGATAGAGATTGGCTCAACCATATATACCGACTGTCCCAATTTCCAAGGGACAGTTCAAGTCCCGATTTTAGGGATCTGTTCCGTCATCCCACCCGGGGACCTGTTTGCCCTGTGGGTGGGACTGTTGGAGGAAGGGAGGTATGTAATGGGCAGCCTAGTGCTTTGCAGCGTTCTTCAGTCCTCTGGGGGTGTGGCCATGCCCCCTCCGACATAATGTGACCACACCTTCTTTGTGACATGGCCACGCCCCCTTCCAGCTGCCGGGGACAGACATGTTGTGAAGTATCAACCCGTGGGCCCAATAAGTCAAGGGGTCGACACAGGACTCCCTGACACCGCACACCCTTCACCCACTGGGTAAATCCCCAAAACTGCCATTGTATTATAAGCAAGAACAAAAGTTCTTAGTTCGAGGCACCCTTAGGGTCTCCAAAATTTTTCAAGGCACCACAAAGAAAAAATAATTACCAAGCAGTCCCCCGTCTTGCTTACCCAACTTACCAGCGGTTTCCCTGTGAGATCAATGCAGCAACCCAACGCAGTTTGGGATCCACTGAACTGGACCATAGACCTTCAGCCGGTTATCATCAGTTATGGGTTATTTAATAGCTGCTCCTACTTTCCTTTCTCTTACATTGGGGCATTCTCAGCACATTATTAAACCAGCATATTGTGTGTACTACAATGAAATAAAGCTAATATGTCTTTATGCACCATAGGCGCTATAATGCTCGATATTGTACAAGTCTACGGTATCAGATAAACACATCTAACAGGCCATGCATCCAGTCTATTTTTGGAGGGGGGGGGGGAGCAGGAGAAAAATCTCATAAAACGTATTCCTGTTGTACTCATTGTTACATTTATCTCCCCGCATTGTCTCGCATTTCCCGTAACGTTCCAATGATACATTTTGAAAAACACTGTGCACCAAGGGGTACAATAAAAAGAGCATAAGAAAAATATTCATATACCTTCAGTGGGATTTGCTAATGAATTTTCTGCTCCCCAAACAGATGCTGAAGAAACTCTAAACTCTTCGATATAATTCCAACCCCGTATGATACATTTTATATTATATTTCCTTCCAGAAAACCATTTCTTTGCTTACATTTCAGTGCATACATTGATGAATCCATTGATAAAGAACGACAACAGCGTATAATTACCACAGCCAGCCCTAAACACGCCACAAACAGACGAGAACCACACTGAGCTCCGAAATGACACATTTAAATACGGCTGTTTTTTTTTTTTTTCTCCTACTTGTTCCTTGACATAAATTAAACAACTTTTACACGCCATGTAGTCTTTAGTACAGTAGGATAATAGTGTCCCTGATGCCCTCTTTATTTGATCAAGCTTAATTGTCTGTGTCAGACTTGCAATTAATGAAAGTGTCTCCCATAGTACAGGCTTCCAACACCAACTGCAAGGTTAATTGAATCGTGTAGCCTCAAAGCTCTGGTGGACCTTCCTGGGGCGGCTTCACAAACATGGGGTCTGAAGAGGTAATGAGTGAACGAGATGCCTGATTGTCACACAGTCCATTCCAACAATGAAGATTATTTAAGTCTCATTTTTACAATTTAATCCACAATAAAATGCTATTTTGCGACCTTCCTTTATTTTTACAGCATTTCCAAAAATACCAGCAAGCCAAACTAGAGCTTTGGGCATCTCAAAGTTACTTGTTCTTCTGGCATATCTCAGCTACAAGTCTAGTCTAAGTCCTGATTACTAGTGATGACAGTCTCGTGTGCATGCTATAACATGTGTTTGCAATCAGGAACAACTGTAAACATTTATTTTATGTTCAGTAGACATTAAGATCATTCTAATATATGTATTTGATGGGGGGAAAAATATATAAAGAAAAGTTTTTTTTAAACTGTTTTGCTATTAATGCTTATATTGTTAACAAGTGACATTAATTCAATAGTTTTTCTTTTCTGTGCGTTCTTGTACAAAAGTATATTCCACATAGGCATAGTAGAGCAGTAGAGTAGTTGTGTAGTCGAGTAGAGCAAATCTACCCCTGAATTCATCAGCGCACTTATCTTCAGATCTGCTCCCTGTAGAATTCGGGAGTACGCAGGGCCAATTTATGGGCGTTTTAAGAGTAGGTTAACATCACCGTCTAGCAGAGCTAAGGCCTTGTGGGCGATCCCAACCCAGGGTGCTATCTGCATACAGTTGTACGTTCTCTCTGTGCACTCGCTCCCAAGTTCCACAAGCATTCTGGTAGGTTAATTAGTTTCTGACTAAATTGGCCCTGGGGTGTGTTTGGAAATTAGTCTGAAAAAGGTTCTAGGATATGGACTGATCGTACAACATTGTGCGATAGGACAAATACCAGAATCTCCCCTACTGGAGGTTGTTTTCCCTGAAGGAGCAGAGAGCTAAAGTCCACATATCTATTTACACCAAACATGCTTGTTTTTTTTTTGCTTAAAGCGCTGTTGTGTTGCCGCCTACAAACTGCACAAGGTTACCCATGTCGGGTGCCCGTGCGTATCAGGCTCACCACTCCAAATTCAAGGGGATCACACCCCTCTGCACACAAGCACACATACCGCCTTTGCGTTGCTTTTACGTCATTCTGTACAGTATTTGATAGCGATCGCCCAGGAACAATTAAAAGAAGAGGGGGGCATTTGGGACTGAACTTGTTTAGCAATCGCTCAGCGATTTCAGCCTCATTCATTGGCTGACATTTTTAACCCAGAACATCCGTTATGAAGGTGAATATAATAACAGATGGGGGATGTAACCCCTTTACTACAAGGATTGATTCGGTGCACCCTTGTGCAATGATTGTTCATAGAATTAATGTTCATTGAGCCCATCTGCAGCTTCCCATTATAAAGTATGATACATAATGTTGTAATCAATCAGTTTGTATTTGCTGACAAAAGATGCTGTAACTCTTACATATGAATGGAAAGTGTATGTACCTCTACACTCACTCACCCTGATTGTCAACCACTTGCCCCTTTCCCTTTAGATTGTAAGCTCTAGTGATCAGGACCCTCTTCCCTCCTGTTTTCATTACCTATAACTCTTGCTCACCAGCTACACAGTGCACCTCCTCCTTGGGCTCTCTGGCCATTGGCTCCTCTGTTGTCTTCTCCCCTCTTTCAGTGGCTCCTGAATTCTGTTAGTTGCCCCCACGGAGCTCACAGGGCCGTAGGCGGGAGCCTTGGGTGCCTAATGGATAATCCGGCTGTGCTACTATTACATATATTTATGGACTTTCAGGTAACTGTGTCAGTGCCATAAGTTTGGCAGATATTGCATCAGTCTAAAAAGAGAACAAAATATGAACCAGGGAATTACAGACCAGTGAGTCTGACATCAGTCCCGGGGAAACTGTAGGACTGAACCTGATAGCACAGTGCCAGCACGGTTTCATGTAAAACCCAAATCAGAAGGATTGTGCGGCCCTACTTTCCTGGTCTGTATTGGTGTGAAAATCAGGATAAAGCAGACACTTGCTCTTCTGCTCTTGGGACAACTGATGCGGGTAGGATATGCAGTTAAAATGTCGACATGTAAAATGTGTGCACACTGTCATAATGTCTATAGGGTTGTAATGTCGACATAGATAATTTAAAAATGGCAATAAATGTAAAACAAAAATGGCGTGCTCCCCCACCCCTCCAAACAGCTTAATCAACCCTAGTCCGGTACTAGCAAACCCGAGGGGACAAAACGCGTGGAGTCCTCCTCAAATTACTTTTATCAGCATTAAGCTTTGGTGGTACTATAGAAGGGAAAACCGCAGTGTGGTACTACAAGCACCAGCATACCCATGGCTGCCAGGGCATGCTGGCACTTGGAGAATCACAAACTGGGACCTGTAGTGCACCAAGGAAACATGTCAATAAAACACAGACACAATTGTAAAAATTACTTTAATTGAAATAATAAAGAAAACAGCCCTCAATCACCCTCTTTATTTCTCAGCTATGTAAGGCATAAAGTGTTACATCCATCAGCCCCACACACCAACCCCCCGTGTGACAAGAGGCAAGATCACCGGGGGGGCTTAGTGTAATGAGGCAAGTGCTCATTACAAAAGGGATCCGGTGATGCGGGGTGTCGCGCCATCGGCAAGAGGTGGGGCCTATCTGAGTGGTGCAAGAGTGCCAACGCTGGCTACGGCTGGATCCTGCGTCAGACGGGCAGTCGCCATATTGAAGCCGGGAAGCGAGGTGTGGGGTCCCGGGACCCCAGCAGGGGGGGTGCGAGGCTCATGCTGTGAGGCACACTTTGTGAAGATGCCCTTGTAGGGGAAGTATAGGGGAAAGGAACATTATCCATTTAAGCCCTATGGCCCTGTTAGTAAAAGGTGCAGAGAAGTTGCCTCATAAGCCCCCATGGGGGGGGGGCAGACACCTAATATGATTGGAGGCACCAGAGGGGTACTCCCCATAGCCATGAAAACAGGTATGTGATGGGGGTCAGTTTAAAGCGTGAGGAAGATCCCCTTCAGCAACTGAATGACCAGAGCATAAGAGAACCAGCAGGGTGGTCCCCTCCTTCCGGGGTACCCCAGAAGTAACCTCCACAGCAGACACACGTTGGTACTACAGGGAGAAGGGCAGTGGGAGTCGGAGAGCGACTTCTACCAGTGACATGAAGTAGGGAAAGACCACCATATCGCGAGATGGGGTCGGTGCTCAGTGCTGCTAACTGGGAAGTGTGGCTGGTATGGAGGCTGGAGTCTGCGGGGCTGAGGAGCAGGGCCGGATCAAGGGAATGGAGGCCCCTGGGCTAAGGGGGCCTCCATTGACCCGTGAGGGCCCCCCCCCCCCGTGATCCCAGCTGCCCGCGCCCCCCCCCACGGCACTTACCTCTTTCTCCGGCGCGCTGAAAGCTCTTTACTGAGGAGATCTCATGAGAGTGAGACTCACGAGATCTCCTCTGTAAGGAGAATACAGCACGGAGAAGGGCCGCAGTGAAAGTGCTCAACAACACTGATCGCGCCGGGGGCGCCCATGCCCGATCAATACTGCTGCCGAGCACTTTCAAGGGCACCCTGGATGCCTTAGGCTCCTGGGCTGTAGCCCAGTTAGCCCTATGGTTAATCCGGCCCTGCTGAGGAGTCCCTGGAGAGTAGGACGGAGGTCCTGAGGATCTGTCCGTCTGCATGCCTGCGACTGGGTGAGGTGACATATCTTGGATATCTTTTAGCCTGTGTGATGCACTTGTGGCCTGTGACTGTGGAACTACTGCTCCCAGGTATGTACCATGCTGTGAGTGTATAAGTACTGTGTGATGTCAGGAGATAGCGGTAACATCTGCTGAAGAAAATGTGCAGAAAGAAGAGTTTAAATAAATTTTTACCGTTTGTTTCTGCACTGAGACGGGCTGGCGCCATCTCTGGACTGTTGAATGAAATATCTGGCTGTAACAGACGGCAGAAGGGCTGGAGAGCGGTACAATAATAAGTGTCTGCAGGCAGCAGTGAACCATGGTGGAGGTTCCTTACGAGTCTGGGGCTGCATTTCAGCAAATGGAGTTGGGGATTTGGTCAGGATTAATGGTGTCCTCAATGATGAGAAATAGAGGCAGGTACTAATCCATCAGGTAATACCATCAGGAGGCGCCTGATTGGCTCCAAATTTATTCTGCAGCAGGTCAAAGATCCAAACTTACAAACATACAGCAAATATCATTAAGAACTATCTTCAGTGTAAAGAAGAACAAGGAAGTGATGATACGGTCCCCACACAGCCCTGATAACTACATAATTGAGTCTGTCTGGGATTACATGCAGAGACAGAAGGATTTCAGCTACATCCACAGAAGATCTGTGGTTAGTTCTCCAAGATGTTTGAAACAACCTCTCTGCCGAGTTCTTTCAGAAACTGTGTGCAAGTGTCCCTAGAAGGATTGATGCTGTTTTGAAGGCAAACGGTGCTCACACCTAATATTGATTTGATTTAGATTTCTATTCTGTTTGCATTTTGTTAATTGATAAAAATGATCTATTAGCACTTCTATTTTTGAAAGCATTGTTACTTTACAGTATTTTTTACACACCTGCCTAAAACTTTTGCACAGTATTGAAAAATGTTGGTGTTTCCCACAGCTTCAGTTGTATATAATTCTGCACCTATGTAACTCTATAGCTATGTAACAATGTAACTCCTTAACTATGTAACTGTCACGTACTGGTTACTAGCTGGTGTTGGCGCAGCCGTTGGAGGAGGCGCAGAGTCTAACGCACCCCCGGTATTCACCAGGGATCCCGTGGGAGTTTGGATTTTGCTGCAAGGGGGTGCGCGGGTCACGGTTCTCCAAGACGGCCACCAGCTTAGGAACAGAGTGGACTAAGCGTACCCGGAAGTGAGGAGGAAGCATCTTGTTGCTGAGCAACAGGACGGGACAACCGCCTCTCGCACCAGAGTCAGCGTGGAAGCAGCGCCTGACAGTAACTATGTAACAATGTAACAATGTAAATCCTTAACTATGTGATTATGTAACTATACAATTCTGTACCTAGGTAACTATATAACTATGTTACAATGTAACTCCTTAACTATGTGTATGTAACTATGTAACTATACAATTCTGTACCTAGGTAACTATATAACTATGTTACAATGTAACTCCTTAACTATGTGTATGTAACTATGTAACTTCTGAACTATGTAACAATGTAACTATATAATTCTGTACCTACATAACTATATAATTATGTTACAATGTAACTCCTTAACTATGTGTATGTAACTATGTAGCAATGTAACTTCTTAACTATATAACTATGTAACAATGTAACTATATAATTCTGTACCTACATAACTATATAACTATGTTACAATGTAACTCCTTAACTATGAAACCATGTAACAATGTTACTATGTAACAATGTAACTATATAATTCTGTGCCTATGTAACTATATAACTATGTTACAATGTAGATCCTTAACTATGTAACACTAAGTACCACAGACCACAGTCTGAGTAGATAAAACACTGCATCTAACATTGCTCCACCATCTATACATGACATAAATACTATACTATGACATAAATACTATACATACAGAGGATATAAGATAAATGACTCAGAAGTCATTGGACATAAATTATGTACATGATGTATTTGTCATTAGTGCCTCCCTACAAGGTCATTAAAGAAAATGGATAGTAAATGTACACACTTATTATGTTCTAACTACAGGAACAAAAATAAAAATGTATTCTGGAATCTCCTATGTGAACTGTTCCTCTTTTATTCCAAATTTCCCTTGTCCTGTTTCCTCCAATATTTCTCCTCCTGATGGTTAGATCTTTATAATATATATCTTCTTATCCAATCACGGCACTAAGAGTCATCTGCCTCCTTAAAGGTGTTATTTAACTTCATATGACTTCCATTCATAGTATTGTGTGTACCCTGCTGTAACTTTTACTAAATTCATCACTTCCCCACATTGTGTTTCTGTGCTTTACATCAACATATTTATATGATCCAGCAGAGTTTATTTCAGCTGTGCTGGGTAACAATGCTGCTCAGCTGTTCTCTCCCTTTGATACAATTGTATCCAGAGAGACAATTCTGTCTGATGATAGAAACACATCCCTAAAAAACACAGACGGAGGTTGTATTTAGTAAAAGTTGAATTCTGGTATTTACAAACCAATTATTCAAATATTTGGAAGGTGGGAAAATGTATTTAATATAAAACCATCCACATTGTATATGGTGTCAATGTTAGTAATATATAGTGTTTGCACAGGGTGTCATCCGCTGTATAATACAGCAAAACTTTGCTCTGTTATGAATAATCTGTAAGTGTCCCTTTGTCCCCTTGAAACTAGAGATGTTCACCTACCCCGTTTTTGGTTTTGGTTTTGGCAAAACCGCCCTTGCATGTTTTGATTTTGGATCTGTATTATTTAGAAAAATAGCTAAAATATGCTAAAATCACATAATTTTGCTCTTTTATGTTCCTATATTATTATTACCCTCAATAACACTAATTTCAAGTCATTTGCAGTCATTTGCAGTCAATTTTGACCACCTCACAGATCACAATATTATTTTCATACACTTTCAAACAAAGACTGCAGCGACCTGGCTGGATGGTAAGCGACAGAGGAATGACTCAAACACGGCAGTTCCTACCACATCTAGGACACATTGGCACAGTTAACTGTTCCTTGATTACAGGTGTTTTTTGCTTTACCAAGGTAAAAGCTTTTTTTTTTTTATATTTTTGTTTCCCTGACTTAAAACCAATATGTCCTTGAACATGCAGCCCTGTCCTCACTAACACATCACTCATCTCCTGAGATACTCTGTGCTGCTGGAGGACCCTGCTCCTTCCACTATATAACTCTCAGTCTGTGGCTTCCTGCTGCCTCCATTCCCCTCCTCACATCATGTCACTGCCCCTGTCACATGCAGCCCTGTCCTCACTAACACATCACTCATCTCCTGATATACTCTGTGCTGCTGGTGGACCCTGCTCCTTCCACTATATAACTCTCAGTCTGTGGCTTCCTGCTGCCTCCATTCCACTCCTCACATCATGTCACTGCCCCTGTCACATGCAGCCCTGTCCATACTGACACAATCACAGGAGTGGACAGGTCACTGTCTCCTGAATAGGACAAAGGACTTGCACTTCCAGCCTTCAGTTTTTTTGTTTTGTTTTATAAAGTGTTGTCAGTTAGTTGTATTATGACAAAGGTCATGAAAGTTGATGCATAGTTGCATAGTTTGCAGATGGAAGGCAGCAGGATGAGCGCCCTCTAGTGGCTTCTATTTATCTGAAAATAAACCCTGATTAATTCTAAATTTTAAAAAAACCATGACATTAATAAGACATAAAGGAGAAGTATAATACGAGGGGGGTATTCAATTGTTGCTTTTAACGCGCTAAAACAAAAAAAACGAGCGCTCGAAAAATATTACAGTTTATACGGTAATATGCGCGTAAATACGTTAATACGGTAGTTTACTCGCTGAATTTCATCTCGCAGCTCCCTGCTGCAAGATGAAATTTAGCGAGTAATTACCGTATTAACGCTAATATTTTTAGAGCGCTCATTTGAGAGCGTTAACGGCAACAATTGAATACCCCCCCTAGAATACACCGTGTACATTAAATTGCAAGAAAAAAATATATGTTAATTTTATAAGTTTTTAAGTTTATAAGTTTTATAAGTTTTATTTCATGTTAATTACGATGTGTTTGTGTGGTCTCCCGTTCTTGTCACAAATAGATAAAGAGACGGATTTATAGAAATGCTGGAAATTAGTCCCCATACGATTCCTCAGCCTCTTCGCTGCATGAACAGTCTGCAACAATCGCTGCGTTTTGTACATTGCTGACATATCCCGTGTACGGGCAAACACAATGTGACATGTCTGTCCTCTCTAACAAACTCCTGTAAACGGATCTATTATCGGCGGCTGGAGCCTGCCGTGTGGCTGCCAGGCAGAGTAATTAATTCCAATGCATATCATTGCCAGGATCACTTACCGATAAAGGGAGCAGAATTAGACATGTCACACCATAAATTGAGTCAGAGACTTCACCTCTGTGCGGTGTGTTTGCAATTTAACAAGAGCCTGACAAACTAACAACCAGGGGGTACGAGAAGGACAAAGATCCAGCGGGTGATGGACACCTTAAATTTACCCAATAAATTGTTACCTGGATGAGGCTGCAGTTTGCCTATTAAAACACACTGACTTTTATATTGTTTTTCATTACGGCTGGGTTTCTTAGTAGAGGCTTTTAATTGGCAGTTTGTTTACAGCAGCAGAGCCACACAGGTGAACGAAGAAAGAGATTCTTATTTATTAAGCGGAGGTGACACTGGCTTAATAAGTTTTTGTCGCCACTATATTACAGAGGGAGCGGTGCCGTGTGCATTGCAAAAAGCTGAATCTCATTGCAGCGCAGGCTGAACCCTGTAAATAAAGTTGCATCGTAGGAATCATTTCTAAACAGATCTTTAAAACTTGCTGTCAGATCCTTTGTCCCACACAAGGAAACTACTACAGTTGTGAACTGATGGTGGCAATGTTAGACTTTTCTACAAGTACAGCAATGATCAAAATAGTTAATGTTTTGGATTCCACAACTTTTTTTTTGTTGTTGTAACACTTTTTGTGAATCAGATTCTGCATTTATAAGGATAAGATGGAACGAATGCTCCCGACTGATAGGACCATACCTATTGACTAGAGATGCTCAGGCTCGGTTTCCCGAGAACCGAATATACCCGAACTTAGCAGATCTGAGTACCGAGCCCTTCGCGCTTTTTCAGATTTGAAAACGAGGCAAAACGTCATCGGATCTCGTGATTTTTGGATTCCTTTTTAAGATCCAACATAACAGTGGGTGGCAGGGAGGGCCCAAGGACACTTCCATATTGCACCATTTTTCTTTTCTGCCAGTGCTGTGTGCCAATGTGTCCTAGATGTGCTAGGAACTGCCCTGTGTTTGTGTCATTGCTCTGTCACTTACCATCCAGCCAGGTCACTGCAGTATTTGTCCGAAAGTGCATTGTGATCTGTCAGGTGGTCAAAACTGACTGCAAAGGACTTGAAATTAGTGTTATTGAGGTTAATAATGATGTAGGAACAAAAAATGAGCAAAATTCTGTGATTTTAGCATATTTTAGGATTTTTTCTAAAAAATCCAAAACCAAAACCAAAACAAACGAAGGCGGTTTTGCCAAAACCAAAACCAAAACACAACGCTAATCCAGATCCAAAACCAGTTCACGGGGTCAGTGAGCATCTCTACTATGGACATTCCTCCCACCGGGTGCAGTAGTTGTGTTAGGTGTCACTGTGGTCAGGAAAGATAACTGAGAGGCGACTGTGGATTATGTTAACGTGGGGGAGACCCTACTGGATGTATAAGTATAGTCACTATCATGTCTCTCAGTAATTGGGTGCCGGCTGTATTTGCAACTTTTTCATTATCTCTTGTTAGGGGTTCCCAGGCCAATGATCAGGCTGTGTTCTTAAGCAATAGAATATCAGAATCTATGGAAAGCCTCCTTCCATACTGTCTTCTAGACCCTTTGGAGCCAGGGACCCGCTGGACAGGGGGGCAGGGGGAATCTGCATTCCCTCCCCCCCTCCCCCCCATGGCGGCTCCCACGATGAGCTACCTTGGGCTGGGTCACTGGTGGGCAAACTAAATTTGTTTCCTTTAAATTATTACTAAAAGGCTGCTGAGCAGAGTGAAGCCCCCCAGGGTAAAATTTGACAGCCAGTCCCTGTCTGGGGCTACTGCAGAAAGACCCTTTACCTGCATTCATATTGAGATACGCCCAAAACACTATAGAACATTACACCTATTCTATTGACCATGATACTCCTTCTACACTTTCATTCACGGCCTTTGAATGGAATTGACCACACTCATACTCAGATGGAAATGACCACAACAGCCAGTGGACAGCTCCGTCTACTCACACTCAGATGGAGATGACAACAGTGCATTATGGACAGGGCCGCCGAGAGGGGGGGGGAGCGGGTACATTTTACCCGGGCCCGGGCTTGCCAGGGGGCCCGGACCGGGCCTTCGCTGCAAATTTGTTTGGTTTTTTTTGTTGTTTTTTTTTTTCATCTTCCGTCTTTTCATTTTAATTTTTTTTTTTCCGCGGGAGGGGGAGGGGGGGGGGGCGGGGGTCGGTCCGGCAAGATCGTTGGTGGGGGGAGCTGGGACAAAAAAAACAAACCAAAAAAAATTAATACTCACGTGATCGGCGCCGCGTCCCTCCTCGTTCTTCTCTGCACCATTCACACTGACTGTCGGGCGTGATGTCATCAAGTCACGCCCGTCAGTCAGTGAGGAGCGCCGCAGCCAGCATGAAGAAAGCAGCATGAAGACAGAAGAGAAGAGAAGAAAAGAAAGAAGCTGACAAAGGTAAGCAAGGAAATGGAGAGGCAAGAGGAGGAAAGAACAGAAAGGGACAGTACTATAAAGAAGGGGAAGAGAGGCACAGAGGAAAATAAAATGGGAAGAGAGGCACAAAGGAAAATAAAATGGGAAGAGAGCCACAAAGGAAAATAAAAGGGGAAGAGAGGCACAAAGGAAAATAAAAGGGGAAGAGAGGCACAGAGGAAAATAAAATGGGAAGAGAGGCACAAAGGAAAATAAAATGGGAAGAGAGCCACAAAGGAAAATAAAAGGGGAAGAGAGGCACAAAGGAAAATAAAAGGGGAAGAGAGGCACAAAGGAAAATAAAAGGGGAAGAGAGGCACAAAGGAAAATAAAAGGGGAAGAGAGGCACAAAGGAAAATAAAATGGGAAGAGAGGCACAGAGGAAAATAAAATGGGAAGAGAGGCACAAAGGAAAATAAAAGGGGAAGAGAAGCACAAAGGAAAATAAAAGGGGAAGAGAGGCACAGAGGAAAATAAAAGGGGAAGTGAGGCACAGAGGAAAATAAAATGGAAAGAGAGGCACAAAGGAAAATAAAAGGGAAAGAGAGGCACAGAGGAAAAAAATAGGGGGAGAGAGGCGCAGAGTGAAAAAAAGGGGGAGAAAGGCACAGAGGGAAAAAGAAGGGGGGAGAGCAGCATGGAGGGCACAGTGTGAGCATAAGGGGGCACAGTGTAGTTGTAATGAAGGGGCACAGTAATGTGTGTGATGGCACAGGGGGCTTGTTGCAATGTAGTGTGTGAGGTAGGTGGTGGCTAATTAATAGGTGCTATTTTGTTTGTAGGGTGATGGGGAGGCAATTTAATAGTGGGGACTATTAATTTAAGATGGGGAGGTTTGGGGGCTATTGAATGTTGGGGTGAGTTTAGGGAGAATGAGGTCTATTTATTAAATGTGACTATGAATTATTTAATGGCAGTGATGGTTGCAGGAAATAGGTATTGCTGGGGCTGTTTGCAGGAAGGGAAATAGGTTTATTTATTAAATGTGAATACTATTATTTTAATGTTGGGGCTGGAGGAAGACCTAATTATCAATTGTGGGTGCTATTGATTTAACGCCGGGGCTGGCTGTAATTTTCTAAATGTAGCCATTTTTTCCAAATAGGCCCTTCAACATTGCAGGATCCGGACAAGCCGCAACAAAAGAAAGCAGCAGCCACAGGTGGAGAAAGTGAGAAGAACAGGTAGGAGAGAGCAGCACAGTGTGTGAAATGTTGTGATTCTAGTAGGGACAATACCAATTTTTGGTGAGTGTTGTGCCCAATGTAAGGTGCAGGCCAAGACTGAACTGTTTGTGTACACACTGCATTCTTTGTATACTACACTGTGGTGCTAGATGTCCTGAAAGTCAGGAGTGCTTGGACATATGTGACGCTCCAGCGAATTGAGAGCCTAGTGATTTTGATGCTAGCCACGCCCCAATGGCGCATTTACCACGCCCCCAAATGCATGAACACACCTCCGAAAAATTTTGCGCCGTCGGTAGGCTAGCCACGCCCCAACGGCACATTGACACGCCCCTAAATGTATGACCACACCCCCGAAATTTTTTGCGCTTAGTCGACTATGAGGGGGGCCCCATGAATTTGTTGTACCCGGGCCCTGAATTCCTCTTGGCAGCCCTGATTATGGACCTCTTGCTCATCATCTAACTAAACATGTGTTAATGATGAGATAAAGTTACTCACCATGACTTTGTCTTGTGTGGTGGAAGGCATAGGCAAACCGAGGGGGAAGGGGGTTTCCTAGTGCCAGGAAACCCCCCCCCCAAGCCTGGGGCACTGTATAATTGAGGTGGCTGGACCCTGCCCCTGCTTCACACGGCTCTGCTTGAAAAGGGAGAGCTGCGTGCACCTAACAGTAGTGCACGCAGCATTGCCAATGTATATTATGGGGATAGGAAGAGTTGGAGAGCAGCCAAGCACTGTCTAAAATTATAGCCACGCCCCCATGCATGCTTGCCACGCCCACTGGCGGCTTGGTGTGGAAACCCCCCTCTACAAATCCTGCGTTTGCCTCTGGAAGGCGAGGGTGACACTGATGAGATCTGGTTGTTATGTCAAGTAAAGTCATATATTCTAAACGTTTGAATCCATATGTCTCCCTGTGGAGTGAAGGCAGTAATGACTCCTGAATGAAAGCCACAGGACCTCATTTCAGGAGCAACAGCTCGAAATAGCCACTGAAGGACATGGTTATAAAGCCACACACACAGGACATACAGCAATGTACTGATTGCTAACGACAGACAAGGCCAAGCTACCTCTACAGCATGATGGGAAATATCTCAAGCCGGTATCACAACTGCAATACTTGTCCATAGTCATTCATACATACATAGTTGCTGCAGTCTCCCGTGTTTGAGGTAAGGCATGCGTTCCCACATCTGTGTGGTGAAGACCAGTTTTTGATAGTGGTTCGTGTTGTTTAAATAGTACAGGGCCACCCAAACTCACCACTGATTGGCATCCCATTGATTGACACTCCTGACTCTAACTATCCCCTTAACTGTATTGATAAACCTAGAGGTTCACATAGTTTTACTTACAAAGAAATAGAATATTGGATCATTTTGATCCACAAATGAATATCCTTTTGTGTGCTGTTTAATTTATTGGGTTCTATGTATCTATTTTTATGATTTCGATGAAGATCTAAACACGTTGAAGGTTTATTGCAGAAATTAATGACATTCTAAGTCAGGGGTCAGGGAACTTTTTTACCTTTTACCCTCAAATATATTTAGATACGCCGACGTTACCCCCTTGATTTGAAAGGAAGGATATCATATATTATTAATTATTGGAATTCAAACTTTTATTGAATCTATTCAAAAATGTCTTTGAAAGCTTCAACTTCAAAACTTCAGAAATGATGTTGCTTCATTTTTGATACGAGAACATCAATATTGGGGCATTTTGATGTCAGAGCAATTTGGATACAGTCTTCAGCGTCCAATCGATTTCTCTGCTTTGTTTTTATGTTTGTTAGAGTGGAAAATCCTTGTTCGCAAAGATAGGTTGTTGCAAAAGGCAGCAAGTTTTTGACGGCCTCCTCATGTGCAATTTTGATGCCTTTGCAGCTGTTGACATTCAAAAATATGACAGATCTGCTTTGTTTTCAAATGCAATACGTGCTTCATTATTACATCGCAGCTCAAGAAGTGCCTCTGCCAACCCTTGAGGCTCTTCTGGTACAACAGCAATTTCACATTTAAAGGGGTCTACAATCCAACTGACAGCATGTGAATCGGCAGCATTACCCCCAGGAATTTCATTTTTACCCTATTTGGGGTAATTTACCCCTGTTCCCTGACCTCTGTTCTAAAGGGTTCACAACTTTCTAGCACCACGGTATAAAGGGAACAAAATTAACTAGGAATGACACCAGGGTTTGAAAAAGGGGAGATGTTGCCTATAGCAACCAATCAGATTCTAGCTGTTATTTTGTAGAATGTTCTAAATAAATGACAGCTAGAATCTGATTGGTTGCTATAGGCAACATCTCCACTTTTTCAAACCCGCAGCTAAATTTACCCTCAGGTCTGCCCAAAATTCAAGGTCTGCAGTGTGGAAACCTCACTGTTTTGCCAATGTTGGCAGCTAAAATAGAAAAATGGTCATTTTTGGTGAAAGATTTAACCCTTTCCTAGCTGCTACATCTGGAAGGTTCTATCTGTCCTACAGCTAATCGATCCATTTTTTTTCCCTTACGTATCAGATGACAGTAACCAACTAGTTTTTTTCATTTATCCGAGACAAAGTATTTAATGCCAGAGACATCTTCCGCTCCTCCAGATACGTCAATGAACGTTCTAAGTAACCATAAATGTTTGATATTTACTAAACAGAATGATTTTCTGTCACAATGTAACCAGCGCAGTAATCAGAGACCAGAGCGTTTCAGCCATCAAGGTTAAAGCAAGTGGTACATATTTCATGAACCCCCTGTCATAATGTTTATGTTTCTAAATGTTTTGTTTCCTTTCCAAATATTCTGCATTTTATATAAATGGAAAGTATAAGAGGTGCCTAGCACAAGACTTCTGCCACCAACAGACCAGTCGCCCTGGTCCTCTGTTCCCATTTCAGTGAGGGTGTATATAGGTTTACTTTTTACATTTCAGGCATAGTTGACCTAAAGCGAAGGACAGTATATAAATATTGTATATAAATATTCAGTTTTTTAGTTTAGACTATCTAGAGAAGGCCAAATACATAATAATTATTCTAATAATAACAATACAATTGCCTTAGATCTTATCAATAACTCATCTGATTAATTATTGGGGTGTAATCAGTGGTGGAAGGGGGGGGTGTATACGATGGTATACCGTACCGCCACTTCTCTTACTGACTTCAGTATAAAACCATTAAATTCCCCTTACATTCTCGTTACATTTTCCATATCGTCACATCTAGATTTCCACTTCGACCACTGGGTGTAATTCAATTTGCATCTTTTACAGCTATTTTCATCACGTCGAATCCCTACGAGACCCATGGACATCTCAAATGTTCTTAAGAGGCATTATTCTATGGAACCTTTTTTAAACAATTGTCTTCTACCAATACAGCCGTAGACAGGGAGTCCTAGTTGTTACGCAAATGCGTACCAGCTAGGATCTAGTGCTAGCCACATGACTCCTTTGTTTGATCAGGTTCCATACTGCCCAAGTATCACACATCTCTTGACCTCGGCATCAAGTAGCCCGTTACGTGTTAATCGCTCAATAAACACAAGTCTATCGTCAAGTTCACCATACTGTAATCAACCAACCATTCATTCATCCTGGGTTCTTGATGGGACCTTGACATTTGGGGACGTTGACTCTACAGGTAGTGAAACACAATGAGATCCAGCCATGTGGACTGATTTCTGAATCGTCAAACCTGTATCCAACTTGGCCAAGTGGGTGATCAAAATATACAGATCTGACTATTTTACGGGGGTACATTTGGGGGGTCAGTCAATGACCACATACACATACAACTGTGTTTCCTTCCAGAACCGTCTGTATTTCAATTAGTCTTGGCAATCCAACGAAGCGATTTTGTACCACATTGGCCAACAAACTGTCTGCAACACCTTTAAGACACAGAAAAGTCAGTGGTTGTCCAGTCCAGATTCTGCGTTACTCATGGTGTACACTTTTCCCCTGGCAACCAGAGGAAGCCATGCAAAGACCAGACAATGTTTATTTTATATTAATAAGTACTCTATTACTTTCCGTTAAAATACATTGAAAACTCAACATTATATAAAACAGAATTTGAAAACATTTTTCATGTAAGAGAAAATCACTTTGCTTGTTAACCATTCCCTGTAGAATCATCCGCCCTCCTCGAGACAGACATTATGTATCAAGATCGATTGTTGGTTTATTATTTGTACATTTAATCTTTCACACAAGGCTGGATCTGTCTACCGCACTTGATTGCTTATAAGATCCACTGAACCTGTAATGAATCCTAATTACAATGAGCAAAGATAAAAAACTTTAACGAGAGACTCGTTCCATGGTATGTTGTAATTAGACCAAGCGGTGTTTTGATATATACATCTATACATATATAGATATATATATATATATATATATATATATATATATATATATATATACATCAAGGCAGAAAATACTCTTGAATAGTAAAAGCTATTAAATACCTAAAATTCAAGGTGAAAAACAATTTGCAAAAATCTGCTATTTTTATAGACTGAAGCTATTGAGGAAAAATTGAGTAAATTCCCCAGACACCCAGACCGCAGTCTGTTTCACAATTCCATCAATTCTTTTACGGTACAATCAATATTTATGAATCCCCATAGAGATCTTGCAAAGAGAAATATAGCGAAACATTTTCTATGTGGTTGGGAAGGTGTAACAAAGGACCAGAATAACTTTTAAAATAATCTCCGTGACAATATAACACTTGCCAATATTATTTAATGTCGCTATTTTACGTATCGACAACAAGTTAGACGCACGTGATGTTTAATCTGCGCACCCATTGCCCAGTTCTTTAATAAACATTTGTCCCTTGATTAACAGTTGCAGAGCCGCTGACGATCTGGCTGGAAGAGCACGTGGGCGCCATTATCGGCGTAATGAGACTTTTAGCCTTTTTAATAGATTTTTTTTTGTGCACGCTATGCGGAGAAAATAAAATCATCTTTACAGTAATGGCTGTTTTTCCCTTTAATATGTGAATTTATTCCAATGTACATACCACCCCATGCAGAGAAATAGGAAAAGTAATGGATTTCTCTATATCTAATCGCTATTAGAATACAGGGTTTAATTTCCTTTACCAGGGACCTGTGAAAAACATAATGTAGAAAAACAAATCTTATTGGTAGGATTTTGCTGGATTTAGAGGGTAATGGAAGCTTAAAGAGGAACAATCTCATGGTATTCTATGGGCTGTGATGATTTACGGCGTTTGGTTGCTGTCTTCTTGTCGGGTATACCTTCTTATTTACATGTATTTTTACTTTGGAGAAGAGGTGCAGGAGATTCCGACAGAGAGGAAGAGAGCCGCAGTTTAAGGAAGAGATGAAACCTTCATATAGCCCATTTTGAAATGCAGTTCAGATCAGCAGCAGCCAAAAATCATTACTGTCTCTTCGTGGTTCAATAGTCAGTTAAAACAAATGTCTACTTTAAATTAACATCAAGCAACTTACGGCTTTGAGAGATTAAAGGGATGTATATTAAATGCCGCAATTTCATTGAGTAGTGAAACTTTTCAATCTTGTCTGTTTATCTGATATTTGTGATTGTGCGGATAGACATAGGGGTCACTTTTAGTTATATTTAAGTCACGCTATCAAGAAAAAAAATTGTTTAGTGTCTGTGGTTTAAATATAGGATATGGTGGAGTAATCAATGCTACAGAAATAAAATGCCAGCCTAATGTTTTAATCACCGGTAACGTTAGAATCTCTCAGTCGCTGTATCTCTACAAGAGCTTCGGATGGCAGTCAGGTCTCTTAATTAGCCTGGCTAAAGATGCCAAAGATACATTAATCACTATCAGCTAATTAGTAATAATACAGATAGCTATTATTTTAAAGCACACAGAATAGGGAACAGCTTTACAGAGCTAGGCAACTCTTGGGGGCGTGGCCAATCCACCGTTGCAGCCTGACCACGCCCTCATTGTGGTGTGGCCACGCCCCCTGCCCCCCTGCCGGGGACTTGCATGTTGGGAGATGCGGATATAGTGAACCTTAGAATGTGCCTACAAGGAGCTAACTGAACTGTCTCAGGCAGCAAATCTTGGGGGGGATGAAACAAAATTAAGGGAATTCATTTAAAAACAGCTATTTTATTGGTTTAAAAGTCTAAAGTGGTATTTTCCTTGATGCAATTATAATAATATTTGCCTTTTAGAAATGTTTATGATGTAAGGGATGAGAAAAGGTTCATTTCAGTTGTCGCCTCAGGCAAGAGACCACGCGTCGCATAGGTTTGTACTCAGGTTGACCATCAGATTCGCCCCATGTGTTCACAGCTTTGGGGGGGACGGGGACTTTGTACTCAGCAGAAAAACAATTGGGGAAATAAGCTCTTCAAGACTTCAGGCAATATCCTGCCTAAAAAACTCTAGTATCAAAGCTATTTGTTAGCAGCAGTGTATGTCTCAGTTGCAGGAAAATCTACCTAGGATCCATGAAGCACCGCCTTACGTCACTTGATTTGATGCTGGCCCTAAACGCTGCTTTTTAATAGCCGTCAAGGCAGAAAATCTGCCTGTGTGACACCCTGAAAGCAAAACACATTTATTTAAATAGGACAACAGCTTGAATGAAAAAAGAAAAATGTGCTACCGCTCCACTGGGTAAACTGTCATTTCCGAACTATAATTCCCTTATCTCCTCCTACAGAATTTTCCGACCAATGTGTTCTCTACAACGACTGTACCTATGACTGAAGTTCTGATCGGTCGGTGGATATATGCGCACACACTATACACGTTTTAAACTATTTTTGGACGACTAACTGTCCATCCAGCGTTTTTTTTTGCCAGGCATAACGCCGTCTCAAAAGATTGTGATCTGAAGCAATATATGGCCTCCCTGGAGCGATAATCCGAAGAAACTTAAATAAAGAGCTGAACAGCCATTTACTCCATAACCCATCTTTGTGTATAGTGCACGTCCGTTCGTAAATGCACATTTACAATTTATTTTAATATTTGAACAGAAAGCTCGTGGTCTTTTGCTACTCGCTATAGCTAGAATACTGCAAGCGCAGAAAAGGAGTCGCTGATTGAGGAACTATCGGCCGTTGGTCGAGCAATTGGTTGTGATTTCCTACACACTGCAGGAGCGGAAGGCGGTTAGAACGAGATTTATAGTTCAGCTTAACAATCAAATGAAACGACGATCGGTACTTCGAAACGACAGTCGTTCATCGTTCATGTATACACACTAATGCGATATTAGAATGGACGGTCGTTTATCGCTAGATTGACCCAATAGTTGGCTGAAAAACCTGTATGTAGTGCTGGGGAAAGGGGGATGTTGGCAATATGCTTTAAAAAGAATTATTGGTTGGAGGTCCTCCACTCCCACTAGATTCCCAAACAGCTATCAGCCGTTTTAACAAATATGGATCAACTTTGTGCAGTTCACACTGTGCTATGCTATACACCAGTTACACCACAGTGTATTATATATATCTGTGGCTCAGCTTCATGAACTGGGCACCAGGCATTGCTCATCATGCAATATCTCGACAAAAATTTGGCTTTGATTTATAAATAATAATATTTGAATAATACAGGAAGCCAGAAGACATCCCTTAAATTGGTTTGTAACCTGAACCAACATCCTCCCTATCCATTATGAGGCACCAAGGGTGATGTCACTACTTCCTAGTGATTTAACTGGCTGAAAACGTCTGCACTGCACGTAGGTGAAACGTCCACTTTAAATTTACTTTTACTTTCTCCAAAGTCAGTAGACGTCGCACTGCAAACTTTTACTTCGCGCTTGCAAATCATTTTTATCTTACAATCCATTAAATGAAGTTGCAATGTTTGTGCAGATGAACAAATGCCCCCAAATTGCTGCTCCGCTTGCAAGCAAGTAATATCCATGTCTGCGTGATCATGGCATGTAATTAACATGTCATAATCAAAATGACTAAGTTTGACACATTCTAATCACTGTATGGAGATGATGGTGTAGCCAGGGGCTATGTTGTGTGGACTAGCTTAATATCATTTGCATAATGAAAGCACAGTGTCAGTAATAGCTTTCCCCCCCTCTTGTTGTCATAATTTCACCCGGAGCTTCTATGGGCTCTGCGTTCTTGTCAGATGTTCCCAGTCACAATGAGAGTACCCTCAAGACTATAGTAAAAATGTGACACATTTCTGCCTCCTTTTGCCACAGTAACAGTGGTGTAAACCTAATAACCAGCCTGTAACTAACGTACAACTATACATTCTACATACTGCGTCTTCCAGCCCCCGGCCTCGCCTGTCCTTTATCGTAGTCTAGCGAGGCGATTTAAAGGCACGTAAATCCGCGATGCAAGTCTTGGGATGTTCTACCTTTGTGTTTGGAAGCGCCAAAATGTCATTATGGGATGTAGACAAATATTGATACAAGAACAAGACTGTCAGGTTAGCAGTCATCTCATCTTCTGAGATCATTACACCCCTTTCATTAAAATAAATAATTTAATTATTTAATCATTTAATTAAGTTAGGTGATATAGGGCCTCAACTAGGGCTCTATTAATTAATGGCTGCATTTGCCCCCCCCCCTCTCTCGTTAAATGCTACTCCTCAACGCAATGATATGGAATGATATTTTGTGGCCATTTATTAAAAGATCATCCAGGTACAGTGCCCCCGATAGGAGGCTGTCCCGGTGAGGACTTTCCTTACCGCTCAACCCCTGAGTTCTGACCCGCAGCCTTTACCGTAGGTTGCGTACATGCAGCATCATTTTGCAGTAAAGCAGAACAGCTAACAGATGACGTTATCCATCAGGGTCAAGCTCCAAAAAGCTAAACTATTTGGAGCTTGTTAATTTGGGCCAAACCGCAGTCCGCATTAAAAATTATGGGGACTGCTGTTTGATGTCGAAACTAACTATGATATCTCCCGCGTTAGGCTTTTGTTAGATAGCTTTGTTACTTAAAAATGGCCAAAGTATGCGGGAAAAAAGCAATTCCCGCATGGTTTATAGCTTAAGAAATAGGCCCCATAGACTTGGGTGCAAATTCCACCACATACATCTTAAAGAGATTATTTGAGACGAAAGCCTCTAAGCTGACGGTCATCACTATCAGTTTGTAACTTACACCAGTGATCGAGCACCTGAATGTTTCCCGGCTCCTGGCGGGCACCTGCATTTGCTCCAACACACCCTCTTCAATCGTAAGGGGCCACAAGTGCAATATGTGTCTCAGTATACGTATGGCCGCAACTGTAACTACTGCTTTGACAACGTGCGCAGAAGTATAGAAAAACGCATTATATGCCGAAAGCGCAATTTTAAAGCCAAACTCTACATGGCCCCATAATGTGATATCCCGGAAAATGACTCTTACCCAGACACTGCAGAACTTTACAGTATGATGTTTTTGTTTCATATCAAGGACTGTTTCATATATATATTCCGCAGATTTTTTCTGTTGCAATTCGTTAACGTTTTATGTTGTAAATGTCTTAATGCATTGGCCACAGGTTATATGATATTACCTGTTTCAAAGCTGAGGCATTTCTGAAAAATAGAGAAATTAAGACAAAATTATAATATGGTCTCAAACCCCAGTAAAACACTCCGTAAAGAACATGAAGGGTCCGATTCGTGTTTGGACGTACGTTCGTTTGTGTAGCGTGTTTTGCGTACTTCCGCACTGAGCATGCCCAGAATTAGACGTTGTGCCAATGAGCGCCACAGCCTGCAATTCATGTCTGAACGCAAATGACACCTACAGCTGTCTATGACCTGAGAAGCAGAGCCGGGGAGGGAAGGGCAAGACTAGCGCAGCCCACATGCAGTATGGGCGATCTGCATGCACATCACAGAACACGTGTATACAATTAAGATAGCATATAAAAATGCATTGTATGTGCACTAAACATTGAAATCATCTTTATTTTTGTAATTAATGTAAAAAAATAAAATTACATTTGAACATAAATATTTATGTAAAGTATACTGTTAGTATTTGATGTTTTCATTTATTATAAAATAAAAGCTTTATGCATTCTTTATACAAACTTTTATTGTACTTACGCATGTGCATATACTGTAGTCTGATATGTGTGTCTACGTACAGCAAATAATGTTTAGGCAGAGATCATAATTCTGTAACTCTGGTGACACTTGGATTTGACTGCGACAAGATCTACGCTAGCTGCATGCTCTTTTTAAATATGCAACTTACATGCAAGTTGCGTTTGGACATGAATCAGGCCCTAATGGGGGAATTCAATTGACCGCAAGATATTTTTTAACACCGCGTTATGTCATTTTAACAATATTTTTTTTTATAATTTTTGAGCGGGTTAACTTTACCCACGATTCAATTCCATTTTCTCAATTCAATTCCATCTCTCGCGCTCCAGTAGAAGGTCTATTGAAAGTATAGGGTGGGTGAGAGGCAGCCGCGTTAAAAGCTATTCAATTGTTTTTTTAACGCAGCGCGTTACACAGGCCAATATGCTGTTATATCTCGCACCTCTTTGGGGTGTGTTAAAAATAAAAAAAAAAAGAAAACTATTTGAAATCATGTAATAATGGGAAAAAAATTATAAACATGTTTATCACTAATGCCTAACATGTAAAAGTTGATTTTCTTGTGAAAAAATTATGGAAAAAATAAAAATAAAAAAATAAATCACTAGTTTAATATATTTATGTATGTTTTTGGTACAAATGTGTATGTACTAATTTGTTTTGACATGGTGTAAATGATTCTATAGTAAAGAATAGTGAAATAAAAAAATATGCTAAAGAAAGTACTGTAATGTAGATATTATCAAATAAATAGGTTGTGTAATGCAATCTAATGTATGACAATATATGCCAATCCTTTTTTTGGTGTTATACATTACCACGTTAAACACTCCCCTTCACTCCCCTAAAAACTCGCAAACACCAATGATTAACGTGCGGGGGCAGCGTTCTCTCTTTTTCAATTAAATTGCACGAGCTTTAACGCTGCGTTAACTAAAAACAGTCGCTATAGCAGTTATAAACCCGCGTGTGATTTTTTTTTTTTTAACGCTGCAGGAAAAAAAAATACCCCCCTAAGTGTTATACACTAACCGTATATTATACGGATGGCCAGCACATATGCGTTTATTTGTCTGCGTTCTGTCTACATAGGGGCTGCACGACCATTTGCAGAATTGAGGGTCTAGATGGAAATGTGCGCAGTCTATCACCATCACTTCTAATATTCAATTCCTTCTTTGATTAAAACTTTTACATTTTATCCTAAAATACTTCTTGCCGAGCCTCATTGATGTGGTAAAAAAGAAATGAGATCTCTGGGATTTCTGGACTGACTTTATTTCATGCGTCGTTATCATATTGTACATTGTAATTCCATCATTAGGTTGGAAGTAGTGCGCATAAGAATGTGTTTTCCTGGACAGTGTACCCAACTTGAGAAGGCAGAAGCTGACAATCATGAAGCAATGTTAACAAGGAACCTTTGAAATCACTACCAGATAGACTCGCGAGGAACGCAGAACCCAGCACGAAGAAAGTCATGTGACTTTCTGAGACTATACTATTATTAGGGGTGTTATCGAAGTAAAGCATAGAATCGCCGAATGGGCAAGGTAGAAGCCTTGCTATAAAATATTGTACATCCGCCGCCTCCCTGCATTACTCATTTAACGCCCCTAATAATAGCATAGTCCCAGAAAGTCACATGACTTTCTGTCTGCCGGCTTCTGTGTTCCTCGCGATTCTGACACTTATACCCCATTCATACTGCACCAAAACCCCGGGTTTTTGCAGAGGCACGCTGAAAAACCCGGTCTTGGTGCAGTATGAATAGTCCAACCCCAAAATCCCGGGTCTAAAATCCCGGGACTTAGACCCGGGATTTTGCGAGGGGTAATTCCCGCGTCTCACCATTCATACTGTAAAAAAAAAATGTCAATGTAAAAAAAAATTATTTTAATTAATAAAAAATACATAAGAAATGTTTACTTTACTTATTTTCAGCCAGCGGTGTCTCCGGTGCGTTGCCGGCTGTCAGGGGGACCTCTGGGTACTAAAATGACGTCATTTCTAATGGACTAGAAATGACGTCATTTTAGTACCCAGAGGTCCCCCTGACAGCCGGCAACGCACCGGAGACACCGCTGGCTGAAAATAAGGTAAGTAAACATTTGTTATGTATTTTTTATTAATTAAAATCATTTGTTTACACTTTTTTTTTGTAAAACCCGGGTCGGGCAGGTGCAGTATGAACCCGCCCGACCCGGGAATCTTCTTATCTATACTGCCCTGTGCCCCGGCAATATCCCGGGTTAACAACGCGGGATATTGCCGGGGCGGCAGTATGAAAGTGGTATTAGTGATTTCAAACCTTCGCTGTTAACGTTGCTTTGTGATTGCCAGCTTTTGCCTTCTCAAGTCGGGTAAGTCCTTGTCGGTGTACTGGTAGTCGGGGACACGTACCCAACCCTGGTTGGCGTAGAAGACCCCCTGTTGAAAATAATTGTACAATTGTTCATCTCGGCACCTCCGGATCTGCATTAGAAACAAAGCAAGCTGGTTTGCTGGAGGAAAAGGCTTGGCAGCCCCATGAAACCAGGAAGGCACCCCGTTAATGTACATTTTATACCCCTTGATGCTCATTGAAGTAGATTGTGCTCCAAAACTAAATCTTATGTTTGCATAAAGGAGATAAGCCAGGATGCCTCCGATCCACCCATTTGCACCTCTCATGGATGCTTGTGCAGTCCTTTATTCTTCCGTATAAACAGGTGAACGTGTGCATGACTTGGGCACCAAATGGGCGTAATCTGCCCTTACAATAGCTGGATGTAAAAATGGTGCTGTTACGCCAAACTCCTGAGCCGTGTGCGGCTTAAAATCCATGAAGGTCTCCACCAATAGCGCATGTGCTCGGTATACGCCGGTCACATGTCACAGGCACTTACGGACCACTTGCGCCCTTGTTTTTAATCATTTGTTTTATGTGCAACAAACACATTCGCTATTAGACAACAATAAAACCTTAAAACTTCTCTAATACAAAAGAAATAACTCAGAAATAACCCCCCCTCTCATTTACAACAAAAAAAAGTTTTACTTAAACACACACACAAGAAAAACATAATATATGCCCGAAGGACAGAGAAAGCACCAATCAGCGTCAGCGGTGCAATCGCAAGCGGCTCGCTAGTGTTGGAGACCGTCATAATCATCCCCCTGGACGGCACCACGTCACTTTTTTGGGTCAATATGCAAATGCGTCACGGTCTGGATCCATTTGCAATGGTGAAAATACGCTCTTACTCTACTGCAGGCTGGCGGGAGCGTCAAATCTGCATGGGTGCGTATCCATGCACCAACGCCAACAGTTGCGATGCCATGTTCCTCCCCTGTCCTAGGCTATGATCATCACTTCCAATATTGACGTAGCTATATCCAGGAAAACCATTTCAAAGCCCTTTCTTAGTGTGAAAACCCCGCAGAACATTAAAAAAAATTAAAAAACAGAATTCAGGTTATTTTGGGTGGCTTAAATAAGAATTAAGGGCCAAAATAAAAAAAAAGAATTGTATTTTTATTTGCTTTCGGGTGCACTACGTTGTGGTTTTCTGAACACGTCTTGTTGTCTTCAATGCATTAAACAAAAGTTAATCACATTGAGGTGAATGGAATGACCCGCAGTGACCTCCCAAAAGCAATTACAAATGCTCGTTAACAAACCGTGTTGGGACTTGATTTTTCAAACGGAAATCAAACAGCAGTGCGTTGCCGGCGTTACAGTCATCGGGGCCCCGGAGGATCGGGTACATGGAGCATCCAAGGTACAGAAAGTTTTTTATCTTAACTTTTTGAACTCTGTCCTTAGGTTTTGGGTGTAGTTATCTTTTTTGAATGTCCTGTATGTATGTCATCCCTTCCCTTTCCTGATCATCAAAATATCTCATCATGAAAAACTAATGCAAATCTTGCACATTATTAGGTAGATTTTGCGCCTATCTCACAGTCGCTAGAATTACCCCTCACCCCCCCCCCCAGGTCCGTCCATCGTTCAGTGCAAAATGTACTCCCTCCCAATAGCAATCCATGCACATCATGTGGGAATGGGCACACTATCCACAGTGCGTTTCTGTGATGTCACTTGTCTATCACTCACAGCACTGCACAGCAGGGGCGGGGCTTAATGTCAGAAACTTGTCATTAAACCTCACCTCCACCAAGACGCGGGAGGATGTCTACTCTTCCGGGAGTCCAGGAGGACGCCCCGAAATTTGGGAAAGGCAAGTATGGTGTCACTCATTGGCTGTACAGAGCATTGCAGGCCCCCTAGCAAAATTTGGGTAGGGGCCCAGCAATTACCGCTCTAGCCTCAAGGGCTCCCCACTCTCCTGAGCATGGCCTCCTCTGAGCATGCGCAGTCTGGTGCAAGTGTCCCCAAGTGCTCAGAAAAGACCAACACTTTTGAGAGCAGAGTCGGGTCCTCGGGGGAGGGGCCTCACCTCCGTGCCCTGTATCAGCCGCACCCCCTGCAGTTCCTCCCTTGTTGTCCCTGTTTCATTAAATATATTTTGTATTTTCATATTTTGAAAACAAAACTCAATGTTAATTTCTCTCTGTAAGATTAAATTGCCTTCATCCTACTTCTACAACATATGAAAGTTCCTGTAACCATCACATCCATACGCAGCATTAAACGATCACTCAATACAAATGTAACTAAGTCATCAGCTTGACCGACTACTTAACAAACACCGAGAGTAAACCATCTGCAGAACATATAATTAGAGATCTCGCTGCCAGAGCAGAGAATGTCATCTGTTTCTTTTACTGATTGTATAAACCGTGACTTCTCACTTCCGTACATAAACTTTATTTCACTTGTTTTTCCTTTAACAGACACTTTAGTAACTAATTATGTTTATTGTAAAATGTAGTATTTTTATCTCCTGAAACTTTTGGAAGACCAAAAAAAAAAAGCTGACTCCAGCGATCCTACTAGAGGGGGAATTTGAAGGGTGGCGGAAAAGAGCAAACACAGCTTGGAATTAGCATAACCATAAATTTGCTTTGGTTGACTTTTACCACTCAACCAGACTGACTTTATGCGCGGTTTATGGAAGAGAATGGAAACATTACCCGGATTTGGATGAGTTTGCAGACATCTGAACGGGGAGAGAGGATAATACTTGGCCATGATTATAAAAACCTTATACCAAATAAAATAAATTCAATTTATTGTAGCCAGAAAGCACCACCCTCCCCCACCCCGTCTCGTCCATGTGGATAGCACTCCAAATAAGCTTTCCAACAATGACACACAGAAGATCATCTTTGTGACATGCCAGGTATATCTTTACAGCTGCCGGATTCTGCTTTCCACACACAGAAAATCTTCCAATCAATCTTGCATGAGGACTGTATACATATACGGCATGCTTCATTGTATTGTGTTTCTGCTGGCGCTGCTTTGGGATTTTTAATGAAATAGAATTCCTCTTAATACTGCAATGACTTTCATTTAATTCCTTTGCTTTTCTGACAGACACTGATCTCATAGACTCG
Source organism: Mixophyes fleayi (assembly GCF_038048845.1). Lineage (NCBI taxonomy): Eukaryota > Metazoa > Chordata > Amphibia > Anura > Limnodynastidae > Mixophyes > Mixophyes fleayi. The sequence continues at coordinate 445,749,379 of NC_134402.1, read as the reverse complement.
GCTTTGTCACCACGTGGCTTTTAGCTGTTGGGGAACTATAAGAACAGTGTTGCCAACAGGTTACAATCATTTCCAGAGACACTTTTGCGGACGATCATTGGGTAACGGCAGCTGATGTCAATCATATAGCTGTCTAGTCAGCATTTATGTGCTACATGTACCACATTCATGTACTACAACCCCCATCAAGATATCTCTACTGGCCTTGGTTATAAAATACCTTTGTGCTCTTTAAATATTCCTATACTAACTATATTAAATTACAAAGTCATGGGAAGAACAATAGATAGAGAAAATTACATTTAAATACCGTATATACTCGAGTATAAGCCGAGTTTTTCAGCACAATTTTTGTGCTGAAAAAGCCCCCCCTCGGCTTATACTCGAGTGATGCTTTAAGCCCACAATGCAGGGCCGTAAGGAGGGTGGTGCCTGCCTCCATAGCTTCAGCCCGCTTAAGGGCTGAAGAGAAAGTGAAGGAAAATATTAACGGAGAAGAGTTTGGTGCTTGCCGTTAGTGCCGCAGTGGAACGCATGTGCGTTCCACAGACAGGAAGCTCGGCACTTGCAATGCAAGTGCCGAACTTCCTGTCTGTGGAACGCACATGCGTTCCACTGCGGAACTACACAGACAGTCTTACAGGCATTCAGGGAGAGAGGGGGGCAGCCTGGCTCCAGTCAATACCACGCCCCCTGAAAAATACATCATTGCACACACAGAGGTAATGTTTTATGCTCAGCTACCTCACCATAATATAAATACACATGCAAAGATATATACCCACGGTCCCATTGCCTTATCCCCAGAGATATTAATGTCTCCTCCCTACTCACAAGAGTTTGGTGCTTGCCGTTAGTGCCGCAGTGGAACGCATCCACAGACAGGAAGTTCGGCATTGCAAGTGCTGAGCTTCCTGTCTGTGGAACGCACTGCGCACTAACGGCAAGCACCAAACTCTTGTAAGTTGATTTTTTTTTGTCACCAAAATAGTCATTTAATACTTATTTGCCCAAAGTGTCTGGAAAAAAAAAATACAAAAACAAAAAGAATATAGCAGTGCAGTCCTATTCAAAAGTTTATATACCGGTAAATCACTTATAAGATGAACAGGGAGAGATAAATCTGTATTTCTGTGTCATAGAGCGTTACCAAAACCATGATAAGTGAGGAGCAAAGTAGATAACCATGTCCATGAATTCAGCCTGATAATGGAGCCATCATAATAAAATAATATTAGCTTGGTTGCTGATTGAGCTTAGGTTTTTGTACTTTTAAAGTTATTGTTGATACCATATTGGTTTTGTTGACTCTTTTCCACTTACAGAGCTAATTTACTGTTTTTCTTTGAAATAAATATTCAAAAACATTTAACCTACTGATGCCTCAATTAATGTAATTTTATTGGTATCTATTTTTATTTTTGAAATTTACCAGTAGCTGCTGCATTTCCCACCCTAGGCTTATACTCGAGTCAATAAGTTTTCCCAGTTTTTTGTGGTAAAATTAGGTCCCTCGGCTTATATTCGGGTCGACTTATACTCGAAAATAAAAGAGGATCTGTACTACTCACTTGGTCAATTCTGAAAAAGAGGAACAGATCTTTAAATCCCTGAACATTAGAAACACCTGGCAACTATGCAAGCCCTGTGCCATCAGGGCATGCTGTTACTTGTAGTTCCACAACAGGTTAACTGGGCGTCGTCAGCAGGTAGGCAGTGGCAGTGATAGTTTTAAGAACGAGGATTCAGTCGGGCATGGCGGAAAAAATCCTATTGGATCCTTTGAACGAATATTCTTCTACGTAACACAGTGAACTGTTTTCCTAACAAGTTATTTTAAAAGAAGGCAACAAGAAGTTTGTGGCTAACTTGTGAGTATTAGTTTGTGTCTCATGTATCCCCGGTGTTCCCAGGACAATCACAGTTTTTCCTACTGGAAATTCTTACTTTGGATTGTTTAATTCCCCAGAATTCTGACTAACCTGGATTAAAAGCATACGTGGGAATAGGTCCTCTAAATGATTGACGCTCTGGGCCTGTGGGAGGGGCTGGGTGCCTATTTATGCTACGCCTCCTCTCACTTCACCCTTTGCTCATCTATGGCTTTGAAAGACCTCTTGGACAGAGGAATGTAGAATAAGTGAGTTGGTTAAAAAAAAAATTGGGTTGGGTTCCCTGTAAATAGCAGATACAACAATGAGCACTGTGGTATAGGCCCCCAGAGAAGAAGACCCAGGGTGGGTCTAACAGGAGCATTCTATTATGACTTCTTACGACGTCATAAGGGCTCTATAAGTGGCTGAGATTTCAATGTCAATCCAAGCATGCACTCTGCCTCCACAGAGAACCATATTCTCCATCTTAATAGTTTTGTCTCCACAAAGGACCATCTCCTCCATCTCTATAGTTTTGTCTCCACCGAGGACCATCTCCTCCATCTTAATAATTTTGCCTCCAAAAAGGACCATCTCCTCCATCTCTATAGTTTTGACTCCACAGAGGACCATCTCCTCCATCTCCATAGTTTTGACTCCACCGAGGAACTTCTCCTCCATCTCCATAGTTTTGCCTCTACCGAGGACCATCTCCTCCATCTTAATAGTTTTGCCTCCAAAAAGGACCATCTCCACCATCTCTATAGTTTTGACTCCACAGAGGACCATCTCCTCCATCTCCAAAGTTTTGACTCCACCAAGGACCATCTCCTCCACCTCTATAGTTTTAACTCCACAAAGGACCATCTCCTCCATCTTAATAGTTGTCAGGTGCCGTCTCCGCGCTCTCCACAGGCGCCGGAGATGGGCACCTTCTTTCCGCAATCCACGTCCTGTTGCCTAGCAGCAGAACTCTATCTCTACTCACCTGTCTGCAGCCAGCATGTCTAAACCGCCTAAATCTCCCTAACCCAATCAGGAGGCACCTAAGAGTACTTAAAGCAGCCTCTGACACCTGTCTAGTGCCAGAGTATTGGTTCTACCCTGCTCCAGCATTTAGTTTGCATTCCTGTTCCTGAACTCCTGTGTATAGACTCCTTGGCTTGTTTGACCTCTCTTCCGGATATCCCTTGTACTTCGCTACCCGCACTGGTATTGACCTTTGGACCGTTCCTGACTACTCTTGCCTACTCTCCGTGGAACCTCGCTTCCTTGGTTTCGACTCGGCCTGTCTGACTACCCTATTCGCTGCACTGGTGACTTCCTGGGAGAACCGCGACCTGCACATCGCACGCTGCTAAGCCCAAACCTCCTTGCGGGGGTCCCTAATGAACACCGGTGGTGTGTTAGACTCCGCGCCTCTCAGGTTAGTAGCGCTAATACCAGTCAGTGATATTCTGTGTAAAAGTGTGACAATAGTCTCCACCGAGCACCATCTCCATAGTTGTGTCTCCACGGAGGAACATCTCCTCCATCTGTATAGTTTTGTCTCCACTGAGGACCATCTTCTCCATCTTAATAGTTTTGCCTCCACCGAGGACCATCTCCTCCATCTTTATAGTTTTGTCTCCATGGAGGACCATCTCCTCCATCTCCATAGTTTTGTTCACTTGAATAAGTCAACTCTTCACTTTGACGACTTTCTACAAGACCAGTATCAGAGTTATTGCAGAATTTAATAGTTTGCAATTTTAATGATTTCTCTGAAGTTGGGTTAAGAAGATGTTACGGTGGAGCCATTAGAAAACTGGGTTAAGGTTAGGGTTAGGCTTAGGGTTAACTCTAACTCCTAAAACTAATATCCATACCACCCCTAACCCCTAAAAGAGTGCTTACTTTACATAAATGACAGGCGGGTCCGTCCATCGCCGCTTTAAGCCAAGTCGCGTTACCTGATGACGTCATGTTCTCAAGCTGGCAACACAGGGAGTCGTGATGTGAAGTCTTCTGTATTCCGGTAAGTAGCTTTTTTCACAGGTCGGTGTAGTCTTCATTCGGAATCCTCATGTCGTTCTGTCTGACTCAACCAAGCCTCCTCATACTCGTAGAAATCTTAATTCTATTAATCTTCAACAATTTTCCACCTCTCTCCAACACCTTCTCTCCCCTATCTCTACATTCTCATCCCCTGAGATGGCAGTACCTCATTTTCACCTAACCTTAGCAACGGCCCTTGATCAAGTGGCTCCAGCGACACTTCATACTACACGTCGACTTCGATGTCAACCGTGGCACACCAAAGCAACACGAAATCTTCAAAAACTGTCCCGTAAAGCAGAACGTCACTGGCGTAAATCTCGAAGCTCTAATGACTTCTTCACATATACTTCTGTCTACCACTCCTATCGAAATGCTCTGGACACTGCAAAACAAACATACTTTCAATCTCTTATCTATGCTCAGGCTTCTAACCCCAAACGCCTTTTCAATACATTTAATCATCTTCTCAATCCTCCCACCCCGAACCCTCCATCTACTATCAGTGCTCAGGATCTTGCTTCCTACTTCAAGGACAAGATTGACAAGATCAGACTAGAAATGGTATCCTCTTCCTCAACAAGCCATCAGCTCATTTCCTTCCCACTACCCTCTGACACCCTTTCTTCATTTGACCCCACAAATGAAGAGGAAATTTCTACGCTCTTCTTATCTTCCTACTCTACCTCCTGTCCTCTTGATCCTATTCCCTCGCAAATTGGTAGATCCCTGTCTTCTGTGCTCATTTCACCTCTAACTCAAATCTGTAATCTCTCACTCTCTACTGGCATCTTTCCATCACTATACAAGCATGCAGTGATTACTCCTATTCTAAAAAAACAAAACTCCGACCCAAACTCTCTCTCAAATTACCGTCCCATCTCTCAGCTCCCTTGCCCCTCCAAGCTTCTAGAGAGACTTGCCTACACTCGCCTCACACGCTTTCTTTCCGCAAACAACCTGTTGGATCCTCTTCAGTCTGGCTTTCGTTCTCAACACTCCACAGAGACTGCGCTGACCAAGGTTGTTAATGATCTGATCACTGCTAAGACTGAACGCCATTACTCTCTCCTAATTCTCCTTGATCTCTCGGCTGCATTTGACACCGTTGACCACTCTCTTCTCATACAAACACTGCAATCCCTAGGTCTTCAAGACACAGTTCTATCCTGGTTCTCATCTTACCTCTCTAATCGCTCTTTCACTGTTAATTTCTCTGGAGCCACCTCTGCTCCGCTTCCCCTATCAGTTGGAGTACCACAAGGCTCGGTGCTAGGTCCTCTGCTGTTCTCTATCTATACCGCTTCTCTTGGAAATCTAATAAGTTCCTTTGGCTTTCAGTATCATCTCTATGCGGATGATACCCAAATCTATCTATCCTCTCCTGATATCTCGACATCTGTGTTGTCCCGTGTAACTGACTGTCTTTCTGCCATTTCATCTTGGATGGCCTCTCGTCAACTCAAACTTAATCTTTCTAAAACAGAGTTAATAATATTCCCACCCGCCAACAAGAGCATACCTGACATTTCTATCTCTGTTGATAACATGACCATAAATCCCACCCCACAAGCTCGCTGCCTAGGTGTAATCCTTGATTCACGCCTATCCTTTGTTCCCCACATTGACTCTATATCTAAATCATGTTACATACATCTAAAGAACATTTCCAGAATCCGCACATATCTCACACAAGACACTGCTAAAACCTTAATTAATGCACTAATCATCTCCCGCATTGACTATTGCAATTCCCTCCTTACTGGTCTTCCCAAAAACAGACTCAAACCCCTAAAATCTATTTTACATGCTTCGGCAAGACTGATTTTCCTTGCAAATAGCTATTCCTCTGTTGAATCACTCTGTATGTCTCTACACTGGCTGCCTGTCTTCTACCGAATCCAATATAAAATACTTTTACTAACCTACAAGGCCATCAACAAAGCTGCACCAACATACATCTCCTCTCTTGTTTCAAAATATCTCCCAACTCGGCAACTCCGTTCTGCAAAAGATCTGCGTCTCTCATCCACCCTCATTACATCCTCCCATTCCCGGTTACAGGACTTTTTTCGGGCTGCACCCACTCTATGGAACTCTCTCCCTCGCACAATAAGACTCTCCTCTGTTCTACAAACTTTCAAGCGTTCTCTGAAAACCTACCTATTCAGACAAGCTTATAATATTCCTCAACCACCATCTTAACCTCACTACCTTTAGCCTGTTACACAATTTCACACAAGACAACTACCCCCGGAATAACATTGTTGTGTGACAGGATCATTTAGCTTATGAGTCACCCTACCTTTGCAGTCTGGCTGGGCCAAGATGCAAAATGTATACTTAACCTCATGTGTCAATCTCCCATTGTCCCATAGATTGTAAGCTTGCGAGCAGGGCCTTCTCACCTCTTTGTCTGTTTTACCCAGTTTGTTTATTAGTTTATTACGTTTGTCCCCAATTGTAAAGCGCTACGGAATATGTTGGCGCTATATAAATAAATGATGATGATGATGATGATGATGAAGTCTTCTGTATTCCGGTAAGTAGCTTTTTTCACAGGTCGGTGTAGTCTTCATTCGGAATCCTCATGTCGTTCTGCTCTGTGTCTGGGTAGTCAGTACCGATAATAGGTCCTACACCCTTATGAAGAGGCGGAACGGGAGTGGGAAGAGGTGTATGCACGTAGGCGATGTACAGTAGCAGCGCGCTGAGGTCACGCACATTTATCCGATTCAAGCTCTGAGCATCTCTGAGGTTCACGATTTTAGCCATATTGCTTACACCAGCTAGAGGTCGGGTCATAGTGATGACGATCATGTATGTATAGGATGGGCAGCATGGTGGCTCAGTGGTTAGCACTTCTACCTCACAGCACTGGGGTCATAAGTTCAATTCCCGACCATGGCCTTATCTGTGAGGAGTTTGTATGTTCTCCCCGTGTTTGCGTGAGTTTTCTCCGGGTGCTCCGGTTTCCTCCTACACTCCAAAAACATGCTGGTAGGTTAATTGGCTGCTACCAAAATTGACCCATGTGTGTGTGTGTATTTTAGAGAATTTAGACTGTAAGCTCCAATGGGGCAGGGACTGATGTGAATGAGTTCTCTGTACAGCGCTGCGGAATTAGTGGCGCTATATAAATAAATGATGATGATGATCATGTATGTATGCCACAACATGTATACGCAAGTAAGAGAAACTGTAAAAATGCTTTTTCTGTTCAGTAGGCATAAATAACATCCGGATAAATGTATTTCATGTAAAAAAATAATATAAAAATATTTAAAACAAATGTATTAATGATTATAGAGGTTTTAATATATTTTATTTATTTTTCCCCCCCATGCATTCTGATTGGACTTTATATTGCACATATCCATGCACGTATCCTGCAGTGTGTTCTGCCTGTCTGCGTACGGCAATTAATGAATAGCCTGAGAGTACTTATACCGGGGGGAAACGTTTCTTCGGATCCGCTTTTATTTGAATATGGACAGACATTCGTGCAATTTCCATCTGATTATAAAAAAAACGCAGATTGCGTTCACATTGCGCTCCAACATGAATCGGGCCCTATATGTCTACGTAGGAGCTGTAGCAGCTAAATCCCAGGATACGCTTTAGGTAAATATAAAATAGAAGCTTTGAGAGGTACAAGGAGCAATGTCTAAGACGTGGAGACAGCTGCAGGGGATTTGCAGATATATTTCTGGGTAGATAACGTTTGCACCAATCAGAAAATGCGGAATGTAAAAGGATGATTTAAAGGGTCTGAGTTGTGCAGTCAGATTGTGCTGATATATAATAAGACAATTGCTACATGCTGTTATCACCACGCTCTCAATAATTCTCCTAGTTTATGCCTCTCGTAATCGCATGTTTTATGGTTAGCTAAAATGACCCGTGGGAGCTGATTAAAGGTTTATGCGAACCAAGAAAATCTGATAGGATTTGGGCTGAATCTGACCATTTTTAAGTTTTCTATCCCTAAGCTTTTAAGTACTTCCAAGCTGTAATGTTGTCTTTGATGCATCGGATCTTTGTTTCCACTGTGAAAAAAAAACCTGTGAATTGAGTGTGTTGAGGAATCAGATTAACAGATATATCACAAGATTAAAATACTTTGCTTTGCCTGGTAACACAGACGCTCATGTTCAATTAGGAACCAGACGGGTAGACTCTAACACTGGTATATCTTAATTTATAGCAATTATTTTTCTAATGTTTCTTTTTTTTCTAACTACATTTTCCCACTTACTTTCTGGCTGAGATTGTCTCTGATCTGAGACCCTTCGAAAATCTCTAAGAATGTACAAGTTAGACCAACCCAATATTCATCCACACCTGTACGCACTAAGACCACACCCTTTAAAATAAGATTCCACAAATCGAGCATGTCTTTAAAAATCTTTAAAACCCACCTCTTCAGACAAGCTTATAATATTCCTCAACCACCCTCTTAACCTCAGTACATTACCCTATTACCACCTGTTATACAGCTACCCCATGATCACCATTGTTGTATGACAGGATCATTTAGCTTATGAATCACTTTTACCTTTGCAGTCTGGCTGGGCCGACTGCAAATGTAGACTTAACCTCATGTGTCAAACTCCCATTGTCCCACAGATTGTAAGCTTGCGAGCAGCCTTCTCACCTCTTTGTCTGTTCTACCCAGTTTGTTTATTAGTTTACTGTGTTTGTCCCCAATTGTAAAGCGCTGTGGAATATGTGGGCGCTATATAAATAAATGATGATGATGATGATGATGATTATGGGGCAGTAGAGCCTTCATTGTGGTTTGTCTGGAGTCCAGGCCAGCCATCATACTCTATTTTACACAGACCCACCCCAGCTCCGTGACCTTACACAGACCCGCCCCCAGCTCCGTGACGTTACACAGATCCGCCTCCAGCTCCCTGACTGACCGGCTCCATGTCACAGGGATCAGAGCAGAGTGTAGGACAGGTGTTGGTCCTTTCACACTGAGCATTATATGAGTTTTAGGATGATTGGTCCCTGACCAGCAGTAGATATAACTGTCTGTGCGGCTCCCGGTGTCGGCTTGGTAAGTTTTAACTATACAAGTTACCAGTCCACGATATCTGTGTTTCTCTTATTGACTTTCAAAGATGGAGGATGATATATTCATTCTGATAATAATAATACATTGGTCATATGAAATGTACAAGAGGGCCCATATGATCTATTACATTTTAATTTATTTTATTGATATATTCAAATAATAATTGATCTATATGCAGAATATTGTATATATATTAAAGTAATTATTGATTATCTAATATATAAATGCTTAGTGGCGTCTGTCTGTCTGTGTGTGTGTGGAAAAAAAAAACAAGTTGCAGCGCCACCTGCTGGGCAGAGTTATACACTGACCTACTAAATTCTTAGTGTGTGTGGGAAAAAAATTCAAAAAGGGCTGAAATTTGGTAGGGCTCAAACTCATTTTCGTGAGGTAATTTTACCTCATGAACACACATGTGTAGAGGTGTGCGTTAGTGTGTGTGGAAAAAACTATTTTCTCAGAAAGGGCTCATCCAATTGACCTGAAATTTGGTATACTGACATTATTTGACAAAATAATTATAATAGTCAAGTCAGTTAACTTCCATCATCCCCCCTTCCCCCCGTGGGAGGGGTAGTAAAGGCTAAATTTACGAGTTGAGGGGTCAAACTCATTTTCGTGAGGTAATTTTACCTCATGAACACACATTAAAAAGGCCGCTTGCGTCGGGACCTAACGCTCTTCCCCTGAGGAGACCTGGGCTAGGTCCAAATGCATGACAAGAACCTTTTTAAGACCTTAAGTAGCTTGATTTGACTAGAATGCATGAGTATCATGCACGGGTTAACTTGTATATATATATATATATGTCATGATTTAGCATTGTGTAATGTAGTATTGCGCAGACCTTCTATTGCAGCTACTTATTTTAGCTCCATTTTTAGCTCCATATGGGGTTTTGTGTTGTTTTATGGACTGTGACTGACAGGAATCACGGCATACTGCCATGGATGCCGGACAAGCGCTACCAATAGGTGAACCTGATGGTTTAGGGGTGTCACTCACCGGACCGTGAGTGCCTCTTCCCGGACTTTTAGGAACCGTGGCCGTCCACCATCCTGAGGGTCTGCGCATGCGCAGCCCTTTTCTATACTTCAGTGTATACCCCTTTAACTCAATTGGCAGATCAGGCAACACTCCCTATATTAAGCACCTGTGGTCAACACCACGTTGCCTGATCTTGGAGTCTCATTCCTCATGAGTCTCTGAAGGTGTTCCTGTATTACTCGTGTATTCAGCGCTGCTGATTCCTGTGGTTTCCTAACCATTTCTACTACTGTGGTTCCATACCACTTCTACCATCTACTGTACCATCATGACTGTTTGCTGATTCCTATTCGCTGCCTCCGTGCACTACAGTCTTCTAAACCACTTCTACGTTATTTTACATCTATGTGACTGTTTGCTCATTGCTATCCGCTGCCTCCGTGCACTCCAGCTTTTACTTCACTCACCTGCTTCTCATCAAGTCTGTTTGCTGATTCCTATCCGCTGCCTCCGTGCACTACAGTCTCCTGCTGGCAACTCGCCTGTGTTCAACATCGTGACTGCCAGCTGATTACTATCCGCTGCCTCCGTGCACTACAGTCTCCTGCTTGCAGCTCGCCTGTGTTCATCATCGTGACTGCCAGCTGTATACTATCCGCTGCCTTCGTGCACTACAGTCTCCTGCTTTCAACTCGCCTGTGTTCAACATCGTGACTGCCAGCTGATTACTATCCGCTGCCTCCGTGCACTACAGTCTCATCTCATCTTTGCTGTGACTTCCTCAAGCCTGCCGCTTTCATTACCATCTGCTACACTTCATGATCAACAGCTCCTGCCCTGCGCTGCACTCCTGTTTCCCATCGCTGTTGGTTCCTGTGGTTGCTACTGGTTACCTCCGTGTGCCGCTGAGTCCTGCTGCTGTGGTCAGCGCTATCCTCCATCTCCTGCTGATCCACTCTCCACGCCTTCACGTGTTCCACTGGTCTCTACCCTCCTGTCAGCATTTGATTTGTATCTCATCTACTACCCTCTGCTGGATCATCTCCATTCTCCTGGGTCTCCTATGAGTCCAGTTCCACGTGTTGCTGACTCCTGTGAATTCGTGTCCCTGTTGGTCTACTCACCTGTGCGCTGCACCTGCTAGACCGCTGCCTCACCTATCCAGGGACTTTCTATCCAGGCGGCCTCCCGCCGCTCAGGTAACGCTGCTATCCCATCTGACTGCTACTGCTGAACCACGGTATGCATACTTCTCATTGACTGTGCTGTGTATTGCATATCTTGCTGGACTGTGTTTGGTTCTCTCTGGAGTCTGCTATCCGCTGAGTCTATTGCCATCATTGACTGTGTTATTATTGTGCTGGACTACTTCAAGAGACTTTCTAGATTGCAGACCTGCTCAGTCATTTATATCTATATGTATATCTATATTGTGCATATTACAGTGGATCGTGTATAAGGTGCCTGTGTATATCCTGTGTTGCAGTCTTCCCCTGTGCACCTCCTCACATATATATTCAGTGGTACAACTTGCTGATGTCAGACCACTGATCCCTGTTTCCGTTATCACCTGTTCCATCATCCTCTCACATAGCAGTGGTACAACTTGCTGCCGCAGACCACTGACTACCCGGATACCTCCACTTGGATTCCATTCCTTCACTCAGACAGCGGTACAACTTGCTACCCGCAGACCGCTGACTCTCATCACCTCCTTGATTCTGTTGGACATTCCTCCTCCCTATAGCAGTGGTACAACTTGCTATCGCAGACCACTGACTATCTTCACGTGTCCTTGTCCATACAGTTCCTTGTGTATTATTACCTCATTATTACCAGTGTTGCTAGTCATAGACTTTCCTGAGCATCTCATCGGCCATCATTTCATGTTCCGTGATCACCTAGCTACCAGAGTATTCGATTACCATCTACATTGCTCTGGTAAGCCTACCATCTGGTGATCCCTGGGTAAAGACTCCTAGTGCCCGTGACAGTAAGATCAGGCCATGACAGACCCAGATGTGGAACCTACCGCCAAAGAGATGCTGCAACATCTGGTTAGCCGTGTGGAGCAACAGGATGCCCGCCAACAGCTGCTACTTCAGTGTTATCAGTCATTAACCTCCCAAGGAACATCTGGACAGACTGTGACAGCTACTACTGAAGCTCCTGTGCTTTCCTCCGTTTCCCTATTGCCATCCCAGGTGTCTACAGCTTCCACGCTTCACCTGCCTACTCCTTCAAAGTACGATGGAGACCCCAAAACTTGTAGGGGTTTCCTTAACCAATGTTCAGTCCATTTTGAGCTCCAACCTCAAAATTTTTCTACCCATCGTTCCAGAGTGGCCTATCTTATCTCTTTGTTTTCAGGACAAGCCCTGGCTTGGGCCTCCCCTCTGTGGGAGAGGAACGATCCAATATTACAAGATAGTGCCAAATTCATTTCTACATTCCGAAGTGTGTTCGATGAACCAGGTCGTGTGACCTCCGCTGCTTCCAGCATCCTCCGTCTGCGACAAGGATCTCATACTGTAGGCCAGTACGTCATTCAATTTAGGATCTTAGCCTCTGAACTTCAGTGGAACACTGAAGCCCTAGTTGCCGCCTTCTGGCAGGGGCTTTCCGATAAAATTAAAGATGCACTGACTACCCAAGAGTTTCCTTCGTCACTTGAAGATTTGATCTCTCTATGCCATCGTGTTGATATGAGATTTCGTGAAAGAGAGGCTGAGAAAACGACTTCTGCTAAAGCACCTCTTCGCTCTAACCCTCAATTTCGTCCAGTGTCACCCGCTGTGATTCCCATGGAGATAGGACGTTCCAAGTTATCTTCTGAGGAGAGGAAACGAAGAGTCAAGAATAGACTCTGTATCTATTGTGCTGATTCCACTCATGTTCTCAGCTCCTGCCCTAAGAGATCGGGAAATGCCAGGCCCTAACTAGTTCTGGAGAGGTGAAGTTAGGGTCCCTGGAGTCCTCTCCATCGTCTATGAAATCTAAAGTCTGCGCTTTTGATGTGACTATTTCCTTTGCTACCAAAACCTTTGAGTCACAGGCATTGATTGATTCCGGAGCAGCAGGAAATTTTATTTCCAAATCGTTAGTAAATCAATGGTCTCTACCAATGATTACCTTAAAAACTCCCATTACTGTGACGGCGATCGATGGATCACGTCTCATCAACGGTCTCATCACCCAGAGTACGTCTCCAGTAACCCTTCAGATTGGTGCTCTGCATCATGAAGAGATATCGTTTTTAATTCTTCCTGTTACGACAAGTCCGATTGTCCTAGGCCTTCCATGGCTTCAGTGTCACTCTCCCCAGATTGACTGGCGCACCCCTCAAGTCACGTCTTGGGGGCCTGAATGTCACCATCATTGCCTTTCCCAAGTCATTCCTCTCAAGGTACAGCAAGCTTCCATCTCAGCTATTTCACCGGGACTCCCTCCTCAATATGCTTCATTTACCGATGTTTTTGATAAAGCTCAGTCTGAACGTCTTCCTCCTCATCGTTCTTGGGATTGTCCGATTGATCTTCTTCCTGGCAAGACTCCTCCCAGGGGCCGGGTCTATCCACTCTCGTTACCTGAAACTCAAGCTACATCTGAATATATACGGGAGAACCTCCAGCGTGGGTTCATTCGACCTTCCACCTCGCCCGCTGGAGCTGGGTTCTTCTTTGTCAAAAAGAAGGATGGATCATTACGCCCTTGTATAGATTTTCGTGGACTCAATGCCATTACTATCAAGAATCGGTATCCCATTCCGTTGATCACTGAGCTATTTGACCGCATCAAGGGAGCCCGTATTTTTACTAAGTTGGATCTTCGTGGTGCCTATAATTTAATCAGAATCCGTTCCGGTGACGAATGGAAGACAGCGTTTAACACCAGAGACGGGCATTACGAATATCTGGTAATGCCTTTCGGGCTATGTAATGCCCCCGCTGTTTTTCAGGGCTTCATCAATGAGATTTTTCGGGACTTATTATATGTATGTGTCGTCGTCTACCTGGACGACATATTGATTTTTTCACAGGACCTGCCTTCTCACCACCAACATGTGGCAGAAGTCCTCTCCAGGCTACGGAAAAATTCATTGTTCTGTAAATTAGAAAAATGTTCATTCGAATTACCCCAGATTCCATTCTTGGGGTATATTGTTTCCGGAGTTGGTCTGAAGATGGATCCTGACAAAGTAAATGCTGTACTACATTGGCCCCAGCCAACTACTCTTCGTGCCATCCAGCGTTTTTTAGGTTTTGCCAATTACTATAGACGCTTCATTCAAGACTTTTCTTCCATTGCATCTCCTATTGTGGCCCTGACTCGAAAAGGGGCTAATCCTAAGCAATGGTCTACTGAGGCTATTCAAGCCTTTCAAACATTAAAAGAGTCCTTCTCTTCGGCTCCAATCCTTCGTCAGCCTGATGTGACACTCCCTTTTTTCCTAGAAGTAGATGCCTCTAATGTGGGCTTAGGAGCTATTCTCTCCCAACGCTCGGAACAGCAAAAATTCCACCCTTGTGCCTTCTATTCTCGGGGTCTCCTACCCGCAGAGAAGAATTATACCATCGGAGACAAGGAATTACTGGCTATCAAAGCCGCATTAGAGGAATGGAGATACTTGTTGGAGGGAGCTCGCCATCCGGTGACGATCTTCACGGATCATAAGAACTTGTCATATCTCCAGTCTGCCCAATGCTTGAACCCTCGTCAAGCAAGATGGTCTCTTTTCTTTTCCCGTTTTGAATTAATAATTACCTTCAAACCAGCTGCCAAGAACAAAAAAGCTGATGCCTTATCTAGAGCCTTTGTTACGTCCTCTGATATAGAAGAGGTTTCCAACCATACCATTCTAGACCCCAAATGTATCTCACTGGCTGCTTCATCCACCAAAACGCTACCATTTGGGAAGACCCTCGTGCCTCCTACTCTAAGGAGGAAAATCCTTTCGTGGTTCCATGCCTCTCGTTTTTCTGGACACGCCGGTGAACACAAGACTTTTGAGATCCTCTCTCGAAGTTACTGGTGGCCTTCAATGAGGAGAGACGTCAAAGAGTTCATTGCTTCCTGTGAATTATGTTCGCAATTCAAATCCTCCCGCAGAACCCCAGCAGGGTTGCTGCGACCACTACCCATTCCGTCCAAACCATGGACCCATATTAGTATGGATTTCGTTACTGACTTACCACCTAGTAAGAACCATAACACTATTTGGGTGGTAGTGGACAGATTTTCGAAGATGGCTCATTTCATCCCTCTGTCTGGTTTGCCTTCCTCGTCTATTCTGGCTGAACATTTCATTAAAGAGATCTTCCGTATCCATGGATGTCCTTCTGAAATTGTGTCTGATAGAGGAGTACAATTCGTGTCCAGATTCTGGCGAGCCCTTTGTAAAACCTTGGGCATACGATTAGCACTCTCATCTTCTTACCATCCACAATCCAATGGACAAACCGAACGTGTCAATCAAGATCTTGAGACTTTTATAAGGATATTTTCATCAGCCAATCAAGACAACTGGGTAGAGTTACTCCCTTGGGCTGAGTTCGCCCATAACAACATGTACCATGAGTCATCATCCAAAACTCCATTCTTTGTGGTCTACGGTCACCATCCGTCTTTTCCGGAATTTCCTGCCCTCCCGCCCACCCAAGTTCCTGCGGTGGAAACCGTTTGTCAGACCTTTAAAAATATCTGGTCTCAGGTCAGAACCTGTTTAAAGAAGACATCTGTCAAATATAAATCTTTCGCTGATAAGAAGAGGCGGGCTATTCCACCACTAAAAATTGGAGATCGTGTCTGGTTATCCACAAAAAATATTCGTTTGAAGGTTCCATCCATGAAATTCGCCCCTCGTTTTATTGGTCCATATAGGATCATTCAAGTTATCAATCCAGTATGTGTGAAACTCCTTCTTCCTAAGAGTCTTCGGATTTCTAATGCCTTCCATGTATCTTTGCTCAAACCTCTTATTATCAACCGTTTTTCAACTCCTCCCTCAGCGCCGCAGCCAGTTCAAGTTCATCAGGAGGAGGATTTTGAGATTACCGAGGTACTAGATGCAAAAATTTCGCGAGGAGTCCTCCACTTCCTCGTTCATTGGAAGGGCTTTGGTCCTGAGGAGCGCTCTTGGATCAAAGCTGAAGATCTTAATGCTCCTGCCCTTTTGAAGAAGTTTTACTCCAAAAATCCGGACAAGCCCGGTTCCAGGCGTTCTGTGCCCACCTTTAAAAGGGGGGGTACTGTCACTCACCGGACCGTGAGTGCCTCTTCCCGGACTTTTAG
Organism: Mixophyes fleayi; assembly: GCF_038048845.1. NCBI lineage: Eukaryota > Metazoa > Chordata > Amphibia > Anura > Limnodynastidae > Mixophyes > Mixophyes fleayi. Next base: position 445,733,104 of record NC_134402.1, on the reverse strand, counting down.
GAACCGTGGCCGTCCACCATCCTGAGGGTCTGCGCATGCGCAGCCCTTTTCTATACTTCAGTGTATACCCCTTTAACTCAATTGGCAGATCAGGCAACACTCCCTATATTAAGCACCTGTGGTCAACACCACGTTGCCTGATCTTGGAGTCTCATTCCTCATGAGTCTCTGAAGGTGTTCCTGTATTACTCGTGTATTCAGCGCTGCTGATTCCTGTGGTTTCCTAACCATTTCTACTACTGTGGTTCCATACCACTTCTACCATCTACTGTACCATCATGACTGTTTGCTGATTCCTATTCGCTGCCTCCGTGCACTACAGTCTTCTAAACCACTTCTACGTTATTTTACATCTATGTGACTGTTTGCTCATTGCTATCCGCTGCCTCCGTGCACTCCAGCTTTTACTTCACTCACCTGCTTCTCATCAAGTCTGTTTGCTGATTCCTATCCGCTGCCTCCGTGCACTACAGTCTCCTGCTGGCAACTCGCCTGTGTTCAACATCGTGACTGCCAGCTGATTACTATCCGCTGCCTCCGTGCACTACAGTCTCCTGCTTGCAGCTCGCCTGTGTTCATCATCGTGACTGCCAGCTGTATACTATCCGCTGCCTTCGTGCACTACAGTCTCCTGCTTTCAACTCGCCTGTGTTCAACATCGTGACTGCCAGCTGATTACTATCCGCTGCCTCCGTGCACTACAGTCTCATCTCATCTTTGCTGTGACTTCCTCAAGCCTGCCGCTTTCATTACCATCTGCTACACTTCATGATCAACAGCTCCTGCCCTGCGCTGCACTCCTGTTTCCCATCGCTGTTGGTTCCTGTGGTTGCTACTGGTTACCTCCGTGTGCCGCTGAGTCCTGCTGCTGTGGTCAGCGCTATCCTCCATCTCCTGCTGATCCACTCTCCACGCCTTCACGTGTTCCACTGGTCTCTACCCTCCTGTCAGCATTTGATTTGTATCTCATCTACTACCCTCTGCTGGATCATCTCCATTCTCCTGGGTCTCCTATGAGTCCAGTTCCACGTGTTGCTGACTCCTGTGAATTCGTGTCCCTGTTGGTCTACTCACCTGTGCGCTGCACCTGCTAGACCGCTGCCTCACCTATCCAGGGACTTTCTATCCAGGCGGCCTCCCGCCGCTCAGGTAACGCTGCTATCCCATCTGACTGCTACTGCTGAACCACGGTATGCATACTTCTCATTGACTGTGCTGTGTATTGCATATCTTGCTGGACTGTGTTTGGTTCTCTCTGGAGTCTGCTATCCGCTGAGTCTATTGCCATCATTGACTGTGTTATTATTGTGCTGGACTACTTCAAGAGACTTTCTAGATTGCAGACCTGCTCAGTCATTTATATCTATATGTATATCTATATTGTGCATATTACAGTGGATCGTGTATAAGGTGCCTGTGTATATCCTGTGTTGCAGTCTTCCCCTGTGCACCTCCTCACATATATATTCAGTGGTACAACTTGCTGATGTCAGACCACTGATCCCTGTTTCCGTTATCACCTGTTCCATCATCCTCTCACATAGCAGTGGTACAACTTGCTGCCGCAGACCACTGACTACCCGGATACCTCCACTTGGATTCCATTCCTTCACTCAGACAGCGGTACAACTTGCTACCCGCAGACCGCTGACTCTCATCACCTCCTTGATTCTGTTGGACATTCCTCCTCCCTATAGCAGTGGTACAACTTGCTATCGCAGACCACTGACTATCTTCACGTGTCCTTGTCCATACAGTTCCTTGTGTATTATTACCTCATTATTACCAGTGTTGCTAGTCATAGACTTTCCTGAGCATCTCATCGGCCATCATTTCATGTTCCGTGATCACCTAGCTACCAGAGTATTCGATTACCATCTACATTGCTCTGGTAAGCCTACCATCTGGTGATCCCTGGGTAAAGACTCCTAGTGCCCGTGACAAGGGGTTGCCTAAAACTCATCATGTCCCTCCTCCAGTGTTTTTAATGCCCCCATATGGAGCGCTGGCCACCGAGATAAAGGAGAAGTAGCCGGCAGCTCTGTACGTGTGAATCAGGCTGCTGATTCTCCCGGTCAGTGTAACACTGGGGTTGTAGAGCTTGGCTATCAGATCGCAGCCAAGCACCTTAGTTCCAGTCCTAGGGGCAGAGGATCTTCCTCAGTGGGAGGGGGGCACCGTCTAGGGCACCCCCAAGGCTTACATCAGCCCTGCATGGGTGGGGCATACCGTGTACTCACTTATATTCATGTTGTCATGCTGCCAGGGATAGGAAATATCCATCCACTAAAGTAGTGTAAGAGCGGGATCTTCTCATTGGACAAACTCAATGAACCAATCAGAGGAGACTTGGAAGAGCCATTGTTTGATGAATTGCAATATAGTGACATACTCATCCCTCTGCACTGCACCTTTTACTAAGCGTATACCATCATTTACCCGTTAATATAATTAATCATTTGTCCGTTAATATATTTATTAATGTAACTATATTGTGAACCAATTTATTTATCTATAACTTGAAATATAGCTCTTTTATAAAGAAAATGATGTAACAACCATTGATAAGTTTTCAAACCGATGACGTAGTATTGAATTATAAACTAACTTTTTTAAATATATTATTTTGTACAATAAAAACATATTTCTTCTTTTACACCCACATTAGTGTGGTTTCATTCATATCATTCCTTTTATTCTTCTGTCATTTTAATTACGTTTATTGTCGATGCATTTCTGCTTTCTATCACAGGACTGCACACAGACATAATACAACATATTGTGACAGATATTTAAATCACGGTAACAAATTGTTTCACTGCCTCCCAAAGTAACAAACGCAATGTTATTACACTGTTTATGCAGAATATTCATTTTATTCATAGCAAATCCAGGTATACAGCAGTCTTAAATAAGGGTTAGAGGAAGATTTTGGGGGCTCTGGTAGAAATCCACCGCAAAATCATTTCCCTCTTGGACTGAGCTTTTAATGGCGGGTAAAGCTGGTGGTGTTTGTCTAAATGTGTGATGCTGTGTGTACGAGATAGGTGGAAAGTCTCTAATGGACAGATTAGATTTGCAACACAGCAGCCATAACATAACTGACTTTTAAAAGGAGATTTCAGGGGTTAGAGAATGCTAAAAGGACTAAGTGTTCTCTAATGCGGTCTACTGGCTGCACTCGCTCTAAGTAACACAGTATTCAGAGTATAATGGATACCTTAAGATCTGTGTCTGTCACACACAGGTCGTTCTAGAGCTAATGCTGGTTTCATATCTGCCCGGTTGCCGATCAATGTCCAGTCATTCAAATGTAGTCATAAAGAGATAAGGAGATTCAACGTAGCAGACGCCTAAAGTCTCCTAATATCTCTGTCTTTATATTACTGAGATGAGGTTGTATACAGCCGGGTGGTACATTTTTGGGGGGACGTTTTTTTGCCAAAAGTGAATTTTATCGAACTGCAGAAATATTTAACATCATCATCATCACCATTTATTTATATAGCGCCACTGATTCCGCAGCGCTGTACAGAGAACTCATTCACATCAGTCCCTGCCCCATTGGAGCTTACAGTCTAAATTCCCCAACACACACACACACAGACTAGGGTCAATTTTCACAGCAGCCAATTAACCTACCAGTATGTTTTTGGAGTGTGGGAGGAAACCGGAGCACCCGGAGGAAACCCACGCAAACACGGGGAGAACATACACACTCCACACAGATAAGGCCATGGTCGGGAATTGAACTCATGACCCCAGTGCTGTGAGGCAGAAGTGCTAACCACTGAGCCACCGTGCAGCCCATCCCAAACTTTCTAAACCACTTCTCTCAGACTGGCCGTTAATATTAACAGATCGTTATTCTGAGGATCGCAAAGCATAACAGGCCTTCTAGTGTACTGTAAATAAGGACAAAATGAACAAAATAACTTTATTTTAATGCCAAGAGCCTCAAATCCTTCCCCAGTCACCATTATATAGTACAGTATTGTATATTCTTTGTATATAATGTTTCTTCTACAAATAAAGCTGTTTTTGAACTAAAAACTTTGCTTTGCTTTTACCTCATATATGATGTGCAGTCCAGCTTTTCATTTACTGGGATGTCCTATATAATAATATTACATTTGGGACATTCAGTGACATTCAGTAATGTGAAAAAGAAAGTCCACCCTCCTTCAAATCTATGTTTTACATATCAGGACATAATGAACAATCATCCAGTACTTGCCAAGTCCTAAAATTTTATCACTTTAAACTCTTGAGATAAATGTCACAGAGTTATCCCCCCCCACTCAGGGATGAAAAAGTTTGGATAAAATTTAAGAAGAGTCGTAAACATCTATATAATAATGTTGCATGGGAGCACTTTTAATTAAGACAATTAAGAGCCATATTTACAAATGTAGTGGTAAGATTTTCCATTCCAAAAGATATTTTTGACTATATCTTTGTTCGATTCCCTCTCCATCTACTTCACATATAATGCCACCAGTCTAATCATCACAACTGCAGAAACACAAACAGTGCCAGATCTTTCACCAGATTCCACCTCCGTCAAATCAATCACCATTACCTGTAAACGTGGCTGAAGGGTCATTGTTTGCCCAACTAAAAAATTTGGCCAAAGGAAGACTATAAATAATTTTGGTGGATTACCAACGATTCAACTTCAAGAAACATCTTCTCATGTTATGTGAATTGGTTGCATTCCATTGATTTTACAAGAATAAACCTTCCTGTACAACAATTAAGTATGATGATAGTTTGGCCGTGTGAACATTTAACAAGAATATTTCTAAACTGGTTTTCATGTTGGAAATACATTTATTAATTGTTTGTGAATTATCTGTTAAATTAAAAAAAACTGTTAAAACACACACTGATCAGCCACAACATCAAAACCACCTACCTAATATTGTGTAGGCCCCCCTTGATTTGCCAAAACAGCTCTGACCCATAGAGGCATGGACTTCACAAGACCTCTGAAGATGGGGCCTCCATGGCTCGGACTTGTTTCTCCAGCACATCCCACAGATGCTCGATCGGATTGAGATCTGGGGAATTTGGAGTCAATACCTTGAACTCTTTGTCAAGTTCCTCAAACCATTCCTGGACAATATCTGCAGTGTGACAGGGGACATTATCCTGCTGAAAGAGACCACTGCCATCAGGAAATACTGTTACCATGACGGGGTGTACTTGGTCTGCAGCAATGTTTAGGTAGGTGGTACGAGTCAAAGTAACATCCACATGAATGCCAGGACCCAAGGTATCCCAGCAGAACATTGCCCAGAGCATCACACTGCCTCCGCCGGCTGCCTTCTTCCCATAGTGCATCCTGGTGCCATCTCTTCACCAGGAAAACAACGCACACGCACGGTTGTCAACATGATATAAAAGAAAACATGATTCATCAGACCAGGCCACCTTCTTCCATTACTTCATGGTTCAGCTCTGGTGCTCATGTGCCCACCGTAGGTGCTTTCAGTGGTGGACAGGGGTCAGCATGGGCACTCTGACCGATCTGTGGCTAAGCAGCCCCATACGCAGCAAGCTGCGATGCTCTGTGTGTTCTGACACCTTTCTATCATAACCAGCATTAACTTTTTCAGCAATTTGTGCTACAGTAGCTCTTCTGTGGGATTGGACCAGATGACTAGGTTTCACTCTCCATGCACTTCAGTGAGCCTTGGGCACCCATGACCCTGTCGCGGGTTCACTGGTTGTCCTTCCTTGAACCACTTTTGGTAGGTACTAACCACTGCACACTGGGTACACCCCACAAGACCTGCTGTTTTGGAGATGCTCTGACCCAGCCGTCTACCCATCACAATTTGGCCCTTGTCAAAATCGCTCAGATCCTTACGTTTGCCCATTTTTTTTTGCTTCCAACACATCAACATCAAGAACTGAATGTTCACTTGCTGCCTAATATATCCCACCAAGTGTCAGGTGCCATTGTAACGAGATAATTAAAGTTATTCACTTCACTTGTCAGTGGTTTTAATGTTGTGGCTGATCTGTGTATGTTACAGTATAATAGCGATCAATCAGTTTGTGAATGATGCCGATATATAATCGATTGCCGGACTTTGCGCTGCAGACTGTTCTTTTAAATTTGCATGGTGTACCAAATGTCCCCCGCAGCGCCCCTGGTGTTAGAGAACGTTCCTGACAGCCACAGATAGTTCGCAGCATAAGGGAAAACCTGTTTGTTTACTTTTTTGTTCTTTTACAATAACATAAAAGACTAAAATAAAAAAAAGACACTGACGCAGACTCATCCTCTAATAAATTACATATATGTAATATCCTTATAACCATTAAAGTTGGAGAATAAAATGTGGCTTATAGCGTCATTTAGAATTTTCGCTCATCTTTAGGATGCATTGTGGGAACGACGCATAGTAAATACTGCGCCAGTTTGCGTAGCGTATCTTGTGTGAAATTGCCCTGTATGTGCTAAGAAAAGGTGCTGCAGGTGCAAATTTACACCCAGGTTGCAAATAGCGAATCACTCTTTAATATCTGCTTAAATTTTCTTGCAGAACTCAACATGATGAATTTAAAACGTTCCTGTTTTACGTTATCTCTGCTAACTTAATCCTTCCAGAGACCTGCACATCTGATGCCTGCCGTTGTGTTGTCAGTGGTGTGTTTATAAACTCTCCCCAGCCACAATGCTCTAATATTACAGCATCCACCAATAAATCGGTAACCACAATCACAGACTGATTGGTAAGATGGAAAGTTCCCCCATCACTCTTCCACGCCGGTGATTGGTGAACGTGTGAGGCCGAGATGATGTGTGGTCCAGGCGGTATTGACAGAGACATAGATTTATTGAAATGACCATTAATATTTAATAAAAAAACAAGTCTTCTGTGAGCTTATGCGGATGTAAATAAGTGAGGGGAATGTGATATTTACCCCACGTTAAATCATTCATGAGGGCTGAGTATTTACACAAGCTAAATATGACTCTGTATTTACTGTGGGTCATCTCCTAGGGCGGGGAACGAAACATTTCTGCTCTAATGGACGGTAACACAATACACTTCAATAATGCAGCCGCTGTCTCGTGTCCAGGACAAAAGGCTTCTTGGTTCGTGTAGCGGCAACACTGTAAATTATGCAAGTTTCGGCTATTAATATGGGCAGAAAAAAACATATTTTATAATACAAGTAAGGGGATGGTTAATAATATTTTTACAGAGGAATTTGTGCAAAATACAATAGTCTTATGTTGTTTGTGCATAACTTTGTGCAACATTTACTAAGCTCATGGCTTGGTCCGTTTCTCTGTCTCCTCCAGGGTCTATAGATCACACAGGCAGACTTGTTTCATTGTCTTCCTGGGATCTACAGAGCTTTCGGCTTAGATGATATAAATGCTTTGGTTGATAATGCACTTAGTTCAAAATAAATACATTTTAGTTTAATGAAGGTGGACGGCTCTTTAAGTCATGTCTGAAAACTATTATTCAGAGGGGCCGATTCAATTCGGGCACGTTATTCTAGGAATAATGCGCTAATAGTATTACCGTTATTACAGTAATTTTAAGCCGCAGTATTGCTTGCGGCCATGAGGGTTGCAAGCAAAAATCAGCATTAAAATTACCGCACCAACGGTAATAGTGTGCAGGCCGCGTTATGCATATTGAATTGGCCCCATAAAATAAGTTCATATGCATCAAAGGGACCCTATAATTTTTTTTGCTGGCTTAGTGTAAAAGTGTTAAGAGATGATATTGTTGTAATAGGACTTTTCCTAGTTTCTATAGTGGCGCAGGTAAGTTTGCTTGCAGAGCTCACTATTTTGTACAGTTCCATCGTTTGCTTTCTGTTTTCTAGGGGAATATTTACTAAACTGGGGGGGTTTGAATAAGTGGAGATGTTGGCTATAGCAACCAATCATATTCTAGTTATCATTTATTTAGTACATTCTACAAAATGACAGCTAGAATCGGATTGGTTACTACAGGCAACATCTCAACTTTTTCAAACCTGTGATTTAGTAAATATACCCCCTAGAATCCATTTGTCTCCCCCCCCCCCCAGTCCTCACCTGTCAGTCACATTGATGTGGGACAAACTACTATATACATACTGTACCTCACAACATTTTTCCCTAGCTAATTGCATGCAAAAAGGAGGCGTGGCCAGCCACCCTTGGGGGTGTGCCTACTCACTCAGGCACTAGGGGCACATGTCTCCCAACAGGTCTGTCCCTACCAGTGGGACAGGGGGTGTGGCCACTTCAAATGGGGGCATAATCATATTGCAACAGGGGTATGGCAACACCCTCAGAGAGCGCTAGGCTGCCTAGTACTAGTAGTACATAGCTCCCTTCCCCCAACATTCCCACCCACATCATCATCATCAACATTTATTTATATAGCACCAACATATTCCGTAGCGCTTTAACCCACAAGACAATCATTTCCCCAGGCGGGACAAAGCCCTAAAATCGACACTGACCCCGCTAAATTTGGGACAGCTGGGAGGTATGGAGGCACCCATTCACCGTGGCGGGTGGAACATCCAATCGGGACAGTTGGTAGATATGGGCGTATATACTTCCCTGTGAAGTTAGCATCCCTTTAAAATGTTATTTATATTTTCAATCTGGCAATTTCTATATGTTTTACATGAACATGGAACATTTTCTAGTCCTGGTCTGTAGATACAGTCGCTATACAAGGTATTCACCACCTAAATCCCCCCTCCCCGCAACCCCTCGGATTTTTACACAATTTGCTGTGTTACAATATGAATTTATTTACAATGTATTCCGGCTAATCAACAAAAAGAACTTGATAATGTGGCAAACAATTTTTTTAATCCATTTGTCCAAATTATTTATGAGTACAAAAACTGGGAAAAAAGGGATTTGGGAACTGAGATTTCAGGACATATTTTTTCCTTTTACTATGAAGCACAATCAGTTGTATCATGTACATACTAAGGTCAAACCTGTCTCCTACCTGAGAATCTGATGACGTGACTAAGAGCTGGGACACGCACCCGTCCAAAATAAACAGCTAAGCTTAGATGATATAAAGACTTTGGTTGTAAAACAATTAAAGGATGCCAGGAAGTCAGATCAATGAGTTTAGCAAAGATCAATAAATCTGTGCCCCGTGCCTCAGTTTACCTCCCACCTCCCAGATTCAGATGGGACAGTCCTAAGTTTAAGGGAGGCTGTCCCATTTTCCCCAGATTCCAGAACAGTTGGGAGATTCTGGGTGCCAATTTAATACCAAATGTAGCGTTGAATAGGTGATTTTAGATGAAAGGAAGGAGGCTAAGGACATACTGCCACTCCTGAGGCAAAGGAAATGCCCCTAGGGTGTGTCACGCCCCAATGTGAACCGCACCCATCCAGTGTAGCTGTGCCAGTTTGGGCCGACCAATCGTTGGGAGGCATATCTGACTGATGTCGCTAGTTCCGGGAGAACTGATAGGCGGAAGAGTGCAGCCGCCCACAAACTGGGTGTCACCATTTGGCGTAACCGACAGGTACACCGCAGGTCCAAACAGTTTCTTCTTTTTTTTTTTTTTTTTCCCTGTCTTAGAATAGTTACATTTTGGAGTTGTTAGGATAGAAAAAGAGAGCGCCAGAGAAATCCTCAGTGGCATTATATCTTGATCAAAGGATGACTGATAATATTCCAGTAAGCCATCTTTCAGGCCGCTGGTTTGATGACAAAGCACGGCCTCTATCACACATCCATTATTTGCTGCGCTCCCCCAGGCGAGCACATCAATAATGACTCCTCTTCCTGTAGCTGGGGCACGGCTATGTGGAGAGTAGACCGAGGATAGCTGTTGGGCATCTCGCTGCTACGGCAGAACCTCATTACAATCCCCGTCCTAGCAGAATCTTTAACATGGCTACTGCTGTTAGAACAGAGGTAACATTCAGCTATTTCATGACCTTTAAATTGCCTGACATCAAAAAGCCTGAAAGACGTTTCAGCTCCCTCTTGTAAGCACCTGCTGTCCACGTATCTCACTCACAATTCCCACCTACGTCCTAAACCTTCCCCAGTAGTTGCAATGTCTGTCTGGCTCGGCGTACTCTCAGCCTCTTGTCACTAACTTATTACTCCTAATTAATGATGGCGCCGTATTTATTTTATCTCTTCCTGGTCCACCTAGGGGAACAAAATTGGTCTAGATGTTTTATTTTAAAAGGTAAACATGTGAAAGCATCTGTTGCTATAATTTGTAGACTAATAGACTGAATCTGTAGAACCATCTGCTTTCTTTGAGAACTTAGTGCAGCTTGCAGAGGATTCTGGGTTGCTGGATTAATTCAATGCAATATTTAATTTGTGGGTTTAAAAAAGTTACATTAACAGGAAATCTGGAAGGTTTGTCTTTGACCGATTCCTTCAAGAGGTTCTTTATTCCACACAATGATCAAATTTAAACAATTTATTGAGAAGGATGTATACAGCTCGAAAATAGGCAGCTGATAGTAAACAGAGTTATAACAGAGTAAATGGAGGCATTCACAGTAGGGAAAGGTTACCAGTGGAGTACCCAGAGATCTGTACTTGGACCAGTGCTTTTTAATATCTTTATTGGTTACATTGCAAATGGTACTGAAGGGAAAGTATGCCTTTTTGCCAATGATACAAAGATATGCAACAGGGTAGACACACAAGGAGTAAAACACATGATTGACGATCTAGGTAGACTAGCGGAAGGGTCAAGAGAGTGGCAACTACAGTATAATGCCAAAGAATGCAAAATCATGCACTTGGGTCTCAAAAACTCAAAGGCTAAATACAGTATTAATGTCACTATAACGGAAACTACTAAGGGGGAAAGGGATCTAGGAGTCACTATTTTAGGTGACTTAAGGGCAGGTAAACAATGTAACAAAGTAATGAGAAAGGTGAGTCAGATGCTTGGTTGTATAGGGAGAGGAGTCAGTAGCAGAAAGAAAGAAGTAATAATACCACTGTATAGGTCATTGGTACGGCCTCATCTAGAATACTGTGTTCAGTTCTGGAGGCCATATCTCCAGAAGGATATAAATACATTAGAGACTGTACAAAGAAGGGCAACTATAACGGTGCATGGCCTACAGCACAAAACTTACCCGGAAAGACTACAGGAGGGAAACATTCTACAAAGGAAGAGAAGTATTAGAACACAAGGTCATGTACTGACACTGGGGGGGAAGTAGGTTCAGAGGAAATATGAGCGATGAGGGATAACTACTTCGCAGAAAGGGTAGTGGATAAGTGGAATAGTCTCCCATCAGAGGTGGTAGAGGCTAATACAGTAGAGCAATTTATATATGCTTGGGATAGACATAAGGATATCCTTACAAAGAATAAAGGATCAAAGAAGGGATTGAGGTTACCATAGGTTACAAGCAGACTAGATGGGCCAAGTGGTTCTTATCTGCCATCACAATCTATGTTCCTATGCCTCCTTCTCCAGCTCTATCATCTAATCTCGTTTACACCTGCTCTCTTCCAGCGCTCCGCTCACAGCTGTCTCTGGATCTAATGCTCTCATTTTAAACATCTCTCTCTTGCAGGGACTGATCTGGTGCAATCTCCCAGGGCCACTTATTGTTTAACTGTGCAAAAAAACATCATTACCATACTGTATAATTTGTCCAAAAACATATCCCAAGGATGAGCTATGGTACGTACAGCAAGAACACTGGAACTTTGCATTTGGTCAGTATTAAATAAAACAAGAACATTTTACAGGGTAAATGTTTAACTGGAGTTTCTGGTTTGCCTCATTGCTTTGGGTGAAAGCTCATATGTTTTACTGACATTTTGTAGGAATACAATGTGAATATAAATAATAAGAGTCCTTTGACCTGGACTACTTGTAACAATGTCTATACTAAAAAATACATAATCATCTAAATAATAAGCAAATTGGATGCATGAACACTGTTATATATATAAAGGTGTGATAGGCACCACAGTGTTTCTGCATCAATATGACAGGAGCCTTGTTTCATAATTACTCTGTGCTGCTGGGGACCCTGCTCCTTCCACAGTATAACTTTCAGTCTGTGGCTTCCTGCTGCCTCCATTCCCCTCCTTACATCATGTCACTGCCCCTGTCAAATACAGCCCTGCCCTCACTAACACATCACTCATCTCCTGATATACTCTGTGCTGCTGGGGACCCTGCTCCTTCCACTATATAACTCTCATACCACTTTAAACATGTCTTTGATGTTTCAGCCACACCCTTTTCAGTGGGAGATTGAACTGTTCTGAAAAATGGGATTAGGGTGGTGGGCAATCTAACCAACTTTGATTTATTGAGCAATTGTTGATATTGTTTCACCAATGGATGCTGAATCATTTGAAAGGAGTCACTGACTTGTCAAACAAAAGAAAGTGAATCTCTAGCTGGTTGCTACGGGTTACAGCGTTCTACATGAACTACATTGCTAAATATACCCTTAAGTCTTCTAACGGCCTATTAATATCATAATGACATTTTTTTTTTAATCATATTTAACTAAGACTTATGAGATATGATCTAGATTTTCTGCAAGTAACTTACACGGCTGTTATTTAAAAAAAGGAACACACAAAAGTAGGCCATGAAATAGGGTACCATTGTTTTAATAATTAGCAATTATGATTTCTGAATTATTAATTGCATATTTCCCTAGCAAGGTTCTCCCCCCGAGGACAGAAACGAGCGTTGTTCAGACGCCGCGGGAGCCTCAAACTTCAACAGCAAAGAGCAAAAAATAGAGAGGAAAAGGTCTGAACTAGGAGCGTTAAAGCAAATTACTATGGGGATCGCTCCCAAACCATTAATTAGTTTTTCTGTGCGCTAGCATTGATTGGTCTTTAGTTCATTAGTTATTATCTAGTGCATCTTTCAGGTGAAGGCAAAGTTCATTTTGCAGAGGCTGCGAATGTACGTCACTACTACAAACCCAGATACATAGACTGTAGGATTGTTAGATAACTAAACCTACACACACAGGAGGCGGCCATTGTGTGAGACAATCAGCCAATCACTTCACTAGGACCAAGTGACATCACTGAAGCAAGAGGCGATGTCACTAGTTCCTAGTGAATTGATTGGCTGTATTCTCATTGATATTGATGAACACTAAACAGGAGGGAACATAAAAATGTCAAATCTATCCAGGATTCCTCATCATTGGCAGCCAAACTGAAGTGGCCAATGAGTTGGAAAACAATTATTATTATTATTATCTTTGACTTATAAGGCGCCACAAAGGGTCCGCAGCGCCGTACATTACATATACAGAAAACAGAACCAGGACACAACATGATTCAAAAATGTATACAAACACAGGTGACAGGGTAAAGCAAATCAGATCAACTCTGGGAGAGATAGTGAAAGGGATAGTAGAAATCAGCGAGAAGAAGGCCAAAGCTTAAGAGAACAGGGAAACCAGGGCTAGGGAAGCAGGCCAAGAGGTACAGAGGGTGATGGAATAGTAGAAGGAGCACACAAGGAAAGAGGACCCTGCTCCTGAGAGCTTACATCCTTAAGGGAAGGGGAAGACACAAATAGGGTGGTACTAACTGGAGGAGAGAGCCAGGACAAGGGAGTTAGGAGGACTGATAGACTTGAATAAAGAAATGAGTCTTAAGGGCACGCTTGAAGCCTTTGAGAGTAGCTGCTAACCTGATGGAACGTGGAAGGCAAAGTCCTGAAGACGAGAGTGAGAGGAGGTGATCAGTGAAGTAGTGAGGCGACGGTCACAGGCAGAGCGGAGGGGGCAGGTAGGAGTGTAGGTAGAGATGAGATTGGAGATGTAGGGAGGGGAAGATTGACTAAGAGCTTTAAAGGTGAGGGTGAGGAGTTTAAATTTAATTCTGTAGGGTAGGGGGAGCCAATGTAGTGACTGTTGGAGGGAGACCGCAGATAGAGCGGTGGGAGAGAAAAATGAGGCGGGCAGCAGCATTGAGGATAGACTTAAGAGGGTCAAGGTGAGAATCAGGTAGGCCAGAGAGAAGAAGGTAACAAGTAGTCAAGGCGAGAGATAACAAGCGAGTGAACATGGGTTTTCGTGGCTTCCATGTTGAGAAAGGGACAAACAATGGCGATTGGCTAGTGGTGGAGGGGAATCCGATTAGTCATTGGATTACGACAGATATAAAATTTAATGTAGCGATGAATGGGGGTTCTTGTGATCAATTAAACTTTATTTGAAAATCGTGTATGTGGGTCTCTATTTTTTTTTTTTTAAGTTTTCATTATAATGGGCAGGGACCATGCTCTTAGGGACTGGCCCAACTCATTACGCTGGCACCACTGGGGTAGAAAAGTAGAGCTCTAAGGATAAGTGGGGGGGGGGTAGTTGGGATGGAAGAGAAAAAAATAATGTTTTATTTTCTAAAAAGGAAAAGAGATGTTGCCCATATCGACCAATCAGATTCTAGCCATGAGTTTTTTTGGAATGTACTAGATAAACAATTGGTAGAATCTGATAGGTTGCTATGGGCAACACCTCTACTTTTCCTTTATAGAAGGTTACCCCTTTCACTAATAGATCCAGTGTTCAGAGAGAGATTGGAGAGCTAAAAGCTATCTGCCAGTCTTTACATGTATCTGCATGTTGGGAACAACCAATGATTCAGTTACATGATATATAGTGGGTGAAACCATTATATAAGACCCCCCCCCCTCCCCTGTGAGAATATCATTGCATACCGTTGCAGTGCTCTGAATTAATGAGTGGGGTGCTCTTTTCCATTTTATTTATTGATTACCTGCTCAGCACATCAACAAAAAAATATTCCTTGTGGATTCCTTCTGATGAGGGGTGAAGACAAGGGCGTTGATTGAATGTGCAGAGAAAATGGATTGAGGCTAAGTAAACATCTTTTACGAATGAGGAGTGTGTTCTTGTTTTTTCTTCATAGATTTTAGGAACTAACTATCACCAAAGGTGCAGTGGGTAAGATTTTGAAAAAAAAAGTGGTCGGTGCCACTTAAGCATTAGTCCGCTCAAAGCAAAATCTTTGGTTTAAAACGCAACTTGCGCGCAAATTCCATTTGGACTTAAATCATTGTGTGAAAATGTAATGTGTTTACTTTTATCATTTATTTATTTATTGTTTCCACTTGTGGATAGGTTTCTTCTTATGATTATAAAGATGAAAGAATGATCAGGCGTTGGGGAACGTAGACCTGTCTACTAGGATATCAACTATATATAGGTAACTATATATAGTATTTTGGGTTTTTTCCCGTATAAAAGCAACATTTTTCAGAAAATCCCTGCCTTGAGGAAATCGTGCATGAGGAAAACTCTGCAAAGACACCAGGGTACTTATCTTACTACTATGTGTGAGTGCCAGACTGAATATGATTATGGGGTATATACTAGGTTGGGTTCTGTAAATTTAAACATAGCTGTAAGTTGCAATTTATTTAAAAAAATAATTAAATTATATGCATCACCTTATGGCGCTGTTCCCCCCTGTTCTATCCTGCTGGATAATACATTGTTACATCCAGTAAATCTTATCGTTGCTTAAGCTGTTGGTGAAGAGATTAGGAGGGTAGCTGAAAGTTAGTATCAAAACAAAATCGATAAATAAAATAAAATAAAATAGACTGCAAACTTTAATTATATTCAGTTCTCCACATCTTATTTAAAAATAAATAATTTGAGGATAGTCTCCTTTAAGCCCGAGATGCAGAAGTCACTGAATGAGATAAAACGACGACTTACCCCGGGCCACAGAAATAACTCGCTTAATATATGGCATTCTCGAATTTCCTCCCTGTAAACTACACGACGACTGCGCGGATCCTTCACGGCAAAGAAAAAAGACTTACTCAATTTCCGAAAGGCCTGAATTTAACACACTGTCTTTTAAGGAAGACATAAAGCTAGTTAAAAATTTATGCCAAATGTAATAAAGCAAAATTAATATTTAATCAATGCTTTTATGCCAGGACCTTATAAGAAAAAAATAAAAATATAAAATAAAAAATAAATAAAACAATTTTCAAAACAAAAACAAAAAAACAAAGCTACGTTAAATTAAACCTGGCATTGAAGCAGTTAAAGCTGTTGGCAGCGTGCGACTTCTAATAAACACTCAGCTAATTCTGTAGGAAAAACACTAATTAGAAAAGCAATAATAATTGGTGTAATTGTTCTAAATTACTCTCCTAACAGAGAAGTGTTCTTATATGAGAAATATAGCTGGGCTACAAGAATGGACATCTTTTCCCCTCTCTCTGCTGCCACCCAGAGGACGTGAGTCAGCATTGCACCCTGCCGAAAACCTTACAAATTTCCTAACTCCACAGCCGTTAAGTAACACCCTCAGGTGAGCAGACAATTCAATTTAACATAAGAATGAATTGGGTGCATTTAAGAATTACAAGCTCAGATTACACCGGCACAATTTCTTACATATGTCTGCGGCTAAATTAAAAAAAACAACAAAAAAACAACGGGTTCATACAAGTATTGGCAGACAAAGTGCAATTTTAAATACGCTTAGGGGGAAACGAGTGATTGTTGCCATTAATTTTGCAGTGTAAGAGTTTGCTCATGAAACACCTTAGCTACAATTTATTTGTATTACATTTTGGTTCTTAGATCTCTCTTATTTATTATATTTTTATTCCAACATGACTGGATTGTAGGATCAGACCTTAATGAACTCTCTGTTCCCAACAATTAAATAACATAGTGAGACATAGCGCTCTGTATTTATTAAGCTGAGAAAAGTCCCATCTCTAGCTTCTATGTATCAAAGGATACCGCCCACCAACGAGGAGATTTGACGGGTTTCTCTGGTGAAAGTTTCCCATGGGGAAAGCCTATATAACATGAAATATCACCCCACAATCCTCCTTTCCCTATCACCCTCTTAGGATGGTGATAGAGGGGTACATGGTATGAAAAATTATTGTTTTTATTTAAATAAATCATTTTTCAAATTGCGCCACTAGCAAATGGATTGCTGCTCGGGTGATATTTTAATAATAAATTGCAGGGATAATGGATTTTTTTTTCACTGGGATAAGAGGCATTAGAAACACCTATGTGTTATCACCACATAATAATAAATATGGGCCTTAAAGGACTCATTCCGACGAGTGTTCAGTCAGAATTTGCCCGCACCGTGTACAAAACAGAATGTAAGGTAAAAAAAAAAAAAAAAAAAAAAAAAAAAGGAGTCGGAATATATGGATCAGGATTGATTCGTCACAGTGCCTGTACCCCGCAATGGGTCGGCCCAAAAACCGAGAACGACGTGGCTGTACAAGGACGTATAGTGCCGGGTGCAAGTCCCACAGATGGTGCCTCTCTCTTCCTTTCAGGGGTTAAAAAGGGTTTTTTTTTTTATACAGTTTTTTAATTTACTATCTTGAGAACTTTAAGAAATCATTTATCCCCAACTAGCAGCATTTTAAGTGAAAAGAGAAAAAATTTTGATCGATTAAGTAAAGGCTGAATTCACATTTGGGTTGCTCTCTTCAAAGTTAATCCCTGTTACCCACAGAACAGGGGGTTGGATCCTTACAAAGCAGGTGGAGGGAGGAGGGTTACGTTTGAGCGTCAAACTGCAGAAAAATGAATACGGTCTAATTATTCAGAGCTGTGAGTTCAGTTGGTAACTTATATCCAGATTCACAACCTCTACAGGTTACTAATCAGTGGGGGGATTTGGGATATGTGAGGTTCAGTGATGTCACAGACAGAACAGCTCACTGCAGCCTTTAACATTACAAACTGGCCTCCACGGAGCCTACTCTGATTGGCTTGTTTACCGTAGCCAATCAGAGGAGCTATGAATGTCAGCGTTAGATTGCGGGGCAATGCTTTGGACTTTCTTCGTTAGGTGTGTTTAAGGCACAATAAAATTATTATATAAATAATATTAAAACCTATAGTGACACTCACCTTCTACACAACAAATCCTTATTGAATTACCATTGTAGACAAGTTGATATATATCTATATTGGTGCATTTACAAATGTCAATAAGACTGAGTTGGGCCTTTTTTCTCTGAGAAAAGACAGTTACTTAGGCTGGGAACACACTGGAGCATGTTTGTCCAACAATCGGGCAAATCAGCCGACATACAATTGTTTGGTCGGAAGTCGGGTTAGTGTAGTGACACGATGGTCGAAAGTCCTTCCAAAGTGTCAATTGTCAGCTCATTTGGTTGGTCACACTGTTTAATATTTTCCCACCAATCACCTAACGATCCTGCAGTCTGTATACACTCATTGCTCACGATCCCCATAGAGTTTACAGAGTCCGGCTCTTTTCAGCCGATGTTAGCGATGAATGTCCCGGTGAATAAATGTAGAGAGCGCTGTAGAAGGAATAATTCATTTGTTCGTTCTAAGACAGAATGTTTCATTTCAGAGTCACAGAAGCTAACGAAATTCGTTAGGACATGTGGATAGCTATAACAAGGCGGTTTTAATCCGTGTGACAATGTGACAAGAATGAATGAATGAATATTGTGCTGTCATTCTCTGAAGACTGGAGGACCAGATGAAGAGCACAGATCTGAAGGTAAATCATGTCAGTGTGTTTGGATGAATTGTCAGACTGATCGGACCTTCAGTCGTAGGTACAATCGTTTGAGATAATACGTTGTTCGGAAAATTCGTCAGTGTGCACCTAACCTTAGCGTTGTGCGCTACAGCGAACACAGAGATTGCGCTGCCCCCAGAACCAGCCTTTCTAGACAGCAGTAGCTGATTATACTGAGGACTGAGAGTGTACGTTACAATATACAGGACCACGTCACAGGGACACACTATAGTTCCCACGCAAGGCCTGACAAACCAGACGGCAGTTACAAAAAATAGAAATAAAGTAGTTTACACAAAAACACTAAATTGGAAGTTTTAATCGTCCTCCCTGGCTTCCTCCTGCAGCGTTATGCTGAAGCAGGAAGGGTGAATCTGAGTAAACAGAATTTCTATGGTTCCGCACAACCCTAAACCGAAGATTACACTGTGGTGAATTCTCCAAATTATAATAACTTTATGATCTTGCAATTCTATGCCCTGATTTTAGCTTGGAAGAACTAACTGTCCATCATCATAATCGCTGTTTATATATAGGGTGCTGCAGATCCCGGCCAGTCACCATAACAAACCTGAGAGCACTACGCACTGATTGAAGCATGAGCACAGCTTAGAATCCTAACAAATACATGAAGGCAGTTAAGATAGATAGTCAGGTTCAATTAGAGAAAGGGTGTTATGCAAACAATTACAGATACAGGCACGAATACAGCGTGTGAGCGTCAGCAAACAGCAAAGCACTCAAAGAAATAGACCCGATAAGGTAATGACGGGGTAGATGGACAGAGGATGAACACGAGACATCAGGTACAGAGGACCCTGTCTGTGAGAGCTTATATTCTAGAGGGAGGGGAGAAGAGAGTATGAGCCAATGGCACACAAGTTGAACGCGGTGGATGAAGTAGACCGGAGGGTCTAGGAGGGAGTTTATGAAGGTGTAGGTTGGGAAAGAGTCTGGTAGGACGATGCAGAGTTCCATAGGGAACCAAAGCGGCTGTCTTTCAGCAAATGGATTCAACAACAATTCAACAATTTCAGCCTCATTCATCTAGTGACATTTGTGGTTGCTCTGTCAATACAGTAAGTCAGGTCCAGCTCACCTTCATCGACACATGCAGGAGGTCATTGGTTGACCTGGATGTGGAAGAGATTATGGTGGAACCAAACCGCAAACAGGACAGGAACCTATGAGTAGATCTATGGAAGGTGACCACCCATCCACTAATAATCCTGGGTGTTGATATTATACTGTGTCCCCATATTAAGTGAGGTCTAACCAGGGTTTTATGGTACAATGAAGACCTCTCTTCTTCTACTGCTAACCTCCCTCCTGATTCCCCTCACTGTGCACCGACACCGTTTGTTGAACTACCTGATCCTGTCCCTGTCCCTTCCTCCTTACAACCAGCACCGGCTGTAAACACAAAGAGTCTAGACCGTAGACACGTTTTATTGTCACTTCATTGATTGAGCCGGAGACCTCCACAGCTGGGAAGGATATTGTTTCCTGCTCATAAAAGACGGCTTTCAAATGATAGTTTTCTTAATAGTGGGGACAGAATTTATATTCGGTGGGTTGTCAATGTTCACAATTAATTGAAATCCTATATGGTATTTACTGCCAAGTAATTATAATAACCAGCTCGCCACCGTTCCTGGGTTCACGTCTCACTGTAGAGTTCTAAAACATTATAATGTATCCAGTTGATAGATAGATAGATACATAGATAGATAGTGTGTTTATGACACTGCAGGGTGAACAGAGAAGTAAAACAATTTCAAGCAATGTCAACATGCGTTTCTATATTTTTTTTATTCATTGAATTTAAGATATATTCTTATTGGGCTTTTGCATGTGATTTTCATAAAGTGCATGTAGTGTTTACAAAACAAATTGGCCTGCAGCAAACTGGGACAAACAGCCCTGCCACAAACACAAACAGGGTCTCAGGTCACGTTGAGGTTGCCCCATGCCCCACGGGAGGGCTTCTAAAGCGCTAGGTCAGCCCTCTCCAAATAACACGTTTGGATCCCCAATATGGCAGGTGCATGTGTCTCACACTCACCGTAGAGATAAGGGACAGACCATCCAACTTCCCCGGCACACACGGCAACTGTCAATATTAGGTCACCAAGTTCTACCCAAAAAAATCCAAATAAACTATATTGTTTTATTTCAGAGTAGGAAGGCTCCAGTGTGAGGATATAACAGAATTCAGATACAATATGAGAAGATCATCAAGTAATAAGCAGGGGGAGCTCGGAGAGAGACGATTCCCTGATCAGTACATTAGACCAGATGGTGTTTGTTGCAAAGCACAGAACCAACTATTTCTTATCCTCATCATTGTCATATCAGCCTCCGTCCACCTGTGCACCAGGGAACGTGTGCACAGCGGAGGGCGACAGAACAGAAGGGTTCAAGTAATAGAATATATATATATATATATATATATATATATATATATATATACACACATACATACATACACACACATACACACACAGATGGATTCATACACAAGTGAAACCATTGCCATAATTTAAACATGCCGTAATATATGTAAACTTATTTAAGACAATTTTTCCTTGCGTGAATAACAATAATAAAGTCCTTTGTTATAAAGGACCCTTCGATATATAATATTTCCCATACACGCAGCAACTCGGTCAGCCAGTGTGCTTTGGGAAAACTAATCACTACTAGAAACTAGAGACAATGACTGAATTCTGACTCCAAACAACCAGATCTGTCCAATGTGATTGCACACTGGAACGGCTAAATTGGACATAGTTCTAGTCACTCAACACTTTAGCCAAGGGGCCAGATCTGCCCTGGGGCACCAAGAGGGGGGAGATGGGCAGGTACAAAGGACCAGGGCTCTTGCCTGCCTGTGTAGTGGGAGGGGCCACCAACTTGGTGTGGCCACACCCCCTGTGGCAGCTCTGTAAGGGCCCCCAAAAAAGTAGCTGTACCAAGGCCCAAAATACCCCTTGACCTGGATCTGCCGTATGCATATGGGTAACTTACGTACGTATGTGTAAGAGTCACACTTCTATACATCACATGTGCAACAGAAATGGGACATAGGAATTGGAGTGCAATTCTGCAATTGCCCTGCGTGTTTGATATGATGGCAAGTGGCCGATATATTTTATACACTACACAACGCCTCTATCTCTGCTTTTCCCTGATAATGTTCATCCAAAATGGTAAAATAAGCCACCCCCAAATCTATTTAGGCCACACCTTTTTTGCCAAGGTCATTACCCCTAGTCTGATAGGCCACTCCCTCTTTATCCACAAGGACAACAACAAGGAGTTGAAAATAAACTAAACAGGTATAGAAGAGCAAAAAGCAAAACATTTCGGACATGATGATCCTGGCTGGACATGGTGGGACTTGTAGTTCCACAACAGCATGTAAGCCACAAGTTAGACTGGAACTTACAGTAGTAAGAACACAGCCTCTAATCTAGATCCTTGGATAGACTTGTAACCCAATCTGTTACTTTCTTCTAGCTCTGCATTTACAATACTTACATATTAATGAGTTCCTGAAATGAACAATAAGGATTGTAAGATCACTGCAGGCTCATTAGCAGCGGTCTCCTCATTGAATAAGATATATCTTGGAAAAGCCGGCTGTTTTCTCAGTGATTAGTCCTGCGACTTCCTCCAAGAGCATTCTTCTCTCCGCCGGCACTGGTATTTTAAGAATCCCTTTGTTATTTTCGATCAGGAACAGTGGAAAATTAATTTTGAACTAATTAGTCCGACATTGGTGAATATCCTCGGGTTTCCTTGCAAAGGCAATGGATAAGGCAACGTACGTTCATCCAACACTCGACACTGCCCAAATTAAGAGAGTCAAAACAAAGACGGCAGGGTCGGCTATTGTTACAAGTGAAAGGTCAGTGGTAGGTCTTAACAATGTTCTAATTAACAATTAATAAATGACCACAGTCTCTTTTGTTGGACTTTAATTATTACTAGAATATATACTTGAATGAACAAAACCATTTTGTGTCTTATCCCTCAAGATGCTCTGAAATTCTTTTGTCTACTGGGCCCTATTCTGTGTGGTCAGAATGTGGAAGAATACAGTCCTGTCTTGTGGCAACAACAAATCTATTTCTGATCTGTACGCGGACTATAGAGATTTGTTGCAAGCGGTAAGGGGTAAAGTTTTGGTAAGAGATAATTTGTAGGAACCAAATGTCAGATGTTGTAGAAGTAAAGAGCCGTGATAAAGAAATGTGAGACTTAATTGGTCCCAATTGCAACCTTTATCATCATCACCATTTATTTATATAGCGCCACTGATTCCGCAGCGCTGTACAGAGAACTCACTCACATCAGTCCCTGCCCCATTGGAGCTTACAGTCTAAATCCCCTAACACACACACACAGACATAATAAACTGACTTGGTTCCACCAGATTCTGAGAAGGGGAAGCTAAAGAAAAATTTGCAGATAGAGGAAAAAGCTAAAACTAATGAAACATACTGAAGACGACCAATTCACCTGTAAGGATTCCGAACTCCTATCAGGTGAGATTATGCGGTGCTAATTGTTTTTACAATGACCACAAATCCAACATGGAGAAGTCCTACAAAGAAAATCCGAAATTATGAAAAACAGACTTATCTTCAACCCGACGCTGGACATCTCCGATGGGAGCACCACGCTGACAGCAAGTGATCCTGACTGAACAAGTGTTTGGCACTGCAGGCTGACGTCATTGCGACGTCTATCTATAGAAATTTAAAGCGTGCTTTCATCGGAGATCTATAGCGTCGGGTTGAAGGGAAGTCTGTTTATTTTACAGTCGGTTTTTCATAATTTCGATTTTATTTCTAGGGCTTCTCCATGTCGGAATAGTGGTAATCGGTAAAGCGGACCCAACCCAGATTATGGCAACTAAATACTCAGCTTGTCCATCCGTACAGCGAAGAGGCTTTGCTGACCAACAAATTACCCTAAATTTGCATCCATCTATGATCTTAAGCCAGCCCCCAAAAAACCTTCTAATAGGGTGTATTGATGTAAATGGTCCAGTACTATTTGCCCAAATAGTACAATGCTCATAGCAGACAGGCATTTTTTTTTCTTGAACTACTGAAAGAAGTTGTCAGACCTCTCCAAAACAAACCTTCTCTAGACCCAGACTGTAAGACTAACTACAGACAGGGATCAAACCTTCCATCGCTAGGAAAGCTTATTCAGAGTAGTTGCAATCCAACTGGAGGCCTGACTGTCAACCCAGGGCATTTATGATCCATTCCAGCCAGGATTCAGGTGACAACATAGCACAGAAACAGCCCTGGTATGTGGGCTTAATGGTCTTCTGATGGAAAGAGACAAACTATCATTCGGATTCTAATCCTTACATAACATTCTAATAGCTCCAGGTAATACGTACCCAATACCAATCCTACACGGCCGCCTAGCTGAGCTCCAGGAGTGGCCGAGCGGCTGTTGGCTGAGATTGAATCCTGATAAAACATTCTTCTCATAGGTCAATGCCAGCCAACTGGCATAAAGCTTAGGGGTTCGGAGCTGCGAAACGCCGAACATGTGCGTAATCTTGGTGTTGTACTTGATTGTGGCTTGATATTTAAACAACAGTTTTCAGTTATTACTAAATCTTCATTATTTCATGAACAACCAAGCATTTCATTCACTCAGATCTTCATACACTAATATGTATTTGCTTGGACTACTTGCAATGTGGAATACTTGGGTCTCCCAGAAAAAACCACTGAAGACCTGTTTACTCAAGGATTTCATTAAAACAAAGACAAAAAAAAACAAAAACAAATAACCTGTAGATGGTTAGCACTCTCTTCCGTTACTTTGTTAATGCTTTGTTTTTAATCTGCAAAGGTAACGCAGTTGGAGTATAATTGGGTGAAAAGCTCTATAAAATTTTCACTGTAGAATAACCTTTTAACCGCTCAGCAGTACATGCCCACGGTATACAGCGCCTGTACGACTCGTTACCCAGATTTCCTGGCCCATAACAGCTGTCACGCAACAGATTTGGCACAAGGATTCAGGAGAGGAAATACGTAATTATCCTGCAAGAGGTCACAGCTTTCGGCTGGCAGTGAGCTCCTACCTCTGCATACTGTCCCCCACTAGTATGTTATCGTACATATGAGCGGTGGTTCTGTCCCATAGATAATCGGCTTGTTTTTGCTCCACAAAAAGCTGCGAATCCCTTTTTTCCCAAGCAAATATACTACAGATTTTATTTGGGAGGAATAGATAGTGCAACATTTTGGTAGGACAGCTAGTTTTAAAGGCATTCTATGTGGGAACATGACATTAAAAAAAAATAAAATAATCATAATTCTCTTCACTACTTTACTTAACTCATCCCCTAATTTTATTCTGCAACATCTAAACTTTACAAGGCTACCAAATAGGTCTACCTCATTGAATGTCTGATCTGTGCATGTTGCCATAATAATGTTTGCATGTAAAGTTGAGGTAGTTTGGAGGAATTGATCTTTTTTTCAGGAGCATAGATAACATTTTGTAGAAAAGTCCTTTAGTTTTCAAAATGTTCCAATCAAAACTCTAGATATGAAGTGAAAACTGGCCCCCGTTTGGAAAGAGAAGATCAGGTCCTCTTACAGTCATGGCCAAAAGTTTTGAAAATGACACAAATATTTTTCACAAAGTCTTCTGCCTCCGTTTGTATGATGACAATTTGTATATATTCCAGGATGTCCTGAAGAGTGATCAGATGAATTGCAATTGATTGCAAAATCCCTCTTTGCCATGACAATGCACTTTATCCCAAAAACAACATTTCCACTGCATTTCAGCCCTGCCGCAAAAGGAACAGCCGACATCAGGTCAGTGATTCTCTCGTTAACACAGGTGTGTTGATGAGGACAAGGCTAGAGATCACTCTTTCATGCTGATTGAGTTAGAATAACAGACTGGAAGCTTTAAAAGGAGGGTGGTGATTGAAATCATTGCTTTCTCTGTTAACCATAGTTATCTGCAAGGAAACACGTGCAGACATCATTGTTATGCACAAAAAGGGCTTTATAGGCAAGGATATTGCTGCTGGTAAGATTGCACCTAAATCAACCATTTATGGGATCATCAAAAACTTCAAGGAGAGAGGTTCGATAGTTGTGAAGAAGGCTTCAGGGCACCCAAAAACGTCCAGCAAGCGCCAGGACTGTCTCCTAAAGTTGATTCAGCTGCGGGATCGGGGCACCACCACTGCAGAGCTTGCTCAGGAATGGCAGCAGGCAGGTGTGAGTGCATCTGCACGCACAGTGAGGCGAAGACTTTTGGAGGATGGCCTGGTGTCAAGAAGGCCAGCAAAGAAGCCTCTTATACTGATATTCTGCAACAGGTACAGTGATTGGACTGCTGAGGACTGGGATAAAGTCATTTTCTCTAAAGATATCCTATTTCAGATTGTTTGAGGCATCTGGAAAACTCTTGTCCGGAGAAGAAAAGATTAGCGCTACCATCAGTCCTGTGTCATGCCAACATGAAAAGCAATCTGAGAACATTCATGTGTGGGGTTGCTTCTCAGCCAAGGGTGTGGGCTCACTCATAAAGCCATGAAGAATGGTATCAAAACATCCTCCAAGAGCAACTTCTCCCAACCATCCAATAAAAGTTTGATGAACAATGCCTTCTCCAGCATGATGGACACCTTGTCATAAGGCAAAAGTGATAACTAAGTGGCTCGGGGATCAAAACATCGAAATTTTGGGTCCATGGCCAGGAAAGTCCCCAGAACTTAATCCCATTGAGAACTTGTGGTCAATCCTCAAGAGCCGGGTGGACTAAAACCCACAAATCCTGACAAACTCCAAGCATTGATTAGGCAAGAATGGGCGGTCATCAGTCAGTACATGGCCCAGAAGTTGACCGACAGCATGCCAGGGCGAATTGCAGAAGTCTTCAAAACGAAGGGTCAACACTGCAAATATTGACTCTTTGCATAAACATAATGTAATGGTCAATAAAAGCCTTTGACACTTATGAAATGCTTGTATTTTTACTTCATTATACCATAGCAAGATCTGAAAAAAAGGTCGAAAAACACTGAAGCAGCAAACTGTGTGAAAACCAATACTTGTGTCATTCTCAAAGATTTTGGCCATGACTGTAGACTGGGAAAGTGATGTTCTGAGAGATTGCATTATTAGCCTCCGTTCCCGAACTCAGTTTGGAAGTGGAGGGCCATGGGTCCATGGGGTCATTAATTTACAAGTGTTATGAATATTAATTTTCATCCAAATAACTAAATATTGAATTATTCAATGCAATATATATATATATTTATTTATATTTATATGTGTGTGAGAAAAGGCGCTCTTAAAAATAATGAAATGTGTACAAGTGAATAAAATCATTTGAGACGGCAGCCAAAGACAATTGAGATCAATATATATATATATATATATATATATATATATATATATATATATATATATATATATTTTTTTTTTTTTTTTTTTTACAGTTCACATCTAGGTATAAAATGAAAAAGCGCACAAAAAATGATTGTGCAATAAAGGCCGACCTAATGTCCACTCGCTCTACTGATACATTTAAGACACCTCTAAACAAGCAGTATTTTAAGAGAACAAGTTTAAACAAATGACTAAAGAGCGATCAGGTCGGATTTTAATACAATGTTCTGCTTCCACCCAACCTATGTCTCAGAGCATCCACCAACCCATTTAGTTCGGAAGACGAGAATGATCTGTGGATGCTGCTGAAGACCACCTTGAAATGACTTTGTATATACATTTCTAGCACCGATACCTCAGTACTTTGGCGCCATCTAGTGGCAGATATACATAGCGCAATGTTAAAAGTTTCCACACCACATTAACTTGTAACTGTTTACATATGGTAAAATACGCTGCTGACATTTTTATATACAATAGCAATTTAAAGACAAAAGGTGAGGCCATGGAAAGCATGAGAAAAATATCACTCCTAATTATACTGTAGTATTGAAACAATTTTGCAATGTTACCAGATGCAGCAAAAAACAAACAAAAAAAAACAAACAAACCTCAAATCACCATCCACCCATCTCCATGTTGACTGTTGGTAGGAGGTTACTTTTGGGGATACTGTATGATAGAATGAGGTGGACCTCTATTTGCATTGGAGGTAGCTACACATAAGATCGCTCCAAAGTGTATTTTTGTTATAATCTCTTAGTACAGATATATTTTCACCACCCCCAATGCTGCAAACGGCACTGCCAAATATTCTGCCGGTTACGGATTTGTAAAGAGCACGTTTAAGTTGAGGATGTACTTTCTTTTTCGTGAGCCATTTTTAAGCACACATTCTAAAGCTGGGTACACACTGCAGGTTTTTCGCCCATGTATTGTGCAGATCACACAAGAAAACGACTGTTAGGTTTGATATAGAGATTCTCACTGACCCCCGTGAACTGGTTTTCGATCTGGATTAGCTTTGTGTTTTGGTTTTGGCAAAACCACCCTGGCGTTTTGTGTTTTTTTTAGAAAAAATCCTAAAATATGCTAAAATCACATAATTTTGCTCTTTTTTTGTTCCTACATTATTATAAAATCAATAACACTAATTTCAAGTCATTTGCAGTCAATGTTGACCACCTCACTGGTCACAATATTATTTTCATACACTTTCAAGCAAATACTGCAGTGACCTGGCTGGATGGTAAGCGACAGAGCAATGACACAAACACACAGCAGTTCCTAGCACATCTAGGACACATTGGCACACAGCAGTGGCAGAAAAGAAAAATGGGTGTCCGCCCTCTCTCTCACCCTCCATGATGTTGGATCTTTAAAAGGAATTCAACTCGCGAGATCCGATGACGTCACAATGACGTTTTGCCTCGTTTTCAATTCCGAGGGCGCGCGACAGTCGGCTCGGTACTCTGATCCCCTAAGTTCGGGTATGTTCGGTTCTCGAGGAACTGAGCCTGAGCATCTCTAGTTTGATATTGTATTAGTGTGCACACTCCCACGATCATGTTTTATCGTTACAAAACACATTGTATCATTTAACTTCATTTTATAAACGGAGTAAATGTCACGACCAGCAGTGTCCATAGATCTCCATAGAGTTTACAGTCACAATCTTTCCAGCAGATGGTTATGACAGATGAAGATCACAGATCTGAAGGTAAATTGTGTATAGTGTGTACACAGGAATTGGCTGCTGATAGGGACTTTCAGTCACGGATAAAATCATTAACATTATCGCATCGGGGGAAATTTTCTGTAGTGTGTACCCAGCTTAAGGCTGGACATGGTTAAAAGACCGGGGGCGAGAGCACACACTGAAGATTCACAAATTACCAACCAAAACAAAGTAACTTTTCATATCTGAAAAGAGCGGAATTACAAGTAAATCTTTAAACCACTTACTAAGCACATAGACGTACAAGTCACCCTGCTATGAAGAGCGGACAATGTAGAGGGAATCATTCTGCCAAGCTTGGGATAGAGATTTATAGCTGCAGGAACCAAGCTGCTTAGACTCATTTTCATTGGAACACTCATCAGTATCTATCAGTCATGTAGAATAGAGCTTGTGAGGCCATCAGTCCTTATGGAATTCATTTAAATGTGGTCTTAATAGTTCTACACTCTTCTCTAGTACACGTCCTATGGGAACTTTTCATTTAGCATTTGGGTTAAAAACAAACCAATATCGCTTCTTGTTTTATATATTAGATTAGCACTTACATAAATTATACAAGAAAAAAAAATTACTGAATATAAAGTCTACAATGAAGTGTAAATAGTGGTAAAAAGTGCCCTTTACAAATGGTGGTAGTGCTGTTACAGTAAAGAATATAACAGCACTATATTACTCCGATTCTTCCCGTTCTTTCCTCCCAGTTTGACTCTAATTCCAAACAAAACTAAAATGTTTCAAGTGGAATTAAGAAAATATAAATATTACTTACCTGGGCTTTGGCATTACCCCAATTCATAGGGTACCCGATGCCTTTAATAGCCCCCCACAGGAGAGCCTTTCCTTTTTCCAAACTAAATAAGTGGTGTGGGGGTGTCCTTACACCTCCTCTGTGAACCTCCCATGTGAATGTACGAGAAGGGGCATCAACACCACTGAATCAAGCAAGTGGTAGCAGGAGGGTCTCTTTCTCTGAACCATAATGGAAAACAGGGGACCTTCCGAACTGAGGCATCGCTGAAGTACAAGTACGACTATTTTTACCATACCCAATTCCATTAAATATATTGGTGTAGTTTTGAGTGGGGCAACACAGTGGCTCAGTGGTTAGCACTTCTGCCTCACAGCACTGGGGTCATGAGTTTGATTCCCGACCATGGCCTTATCTGTGTGGAGTTTGTATGTTCTCCCTGTGTTTGTGTGGGTTTCATCCGGGTGCTCCGGTTTCCTCCCACATTCCAAAAACATACTGGTAGGTTAATTGGCTGCTATCAAAATTGACCCTAGTCCCTCTCTCTCTCTCTGTGTGTCTGTGTGTTAGTGAATTTAGACTGTAAACTCCAATGGGGCAGGGACTGATGTGAGCGAGTTCTCTGTGCAGCGCTGTGGAATTAGTGGCGCTATATAAATAAATGGTGAGGATGATAATGGAATAAAATGTAGCATTTGCAGAGTGACTTTACAAGGCCTCTCCAGTAGAGGGCAGATGTGCATTAAACAATTAAAATCTGCAGGAAAACCTATTAGAGGTGGATTTGAACCTACTGCTTCAGCAGGGGCGGGCTGGGCCCCGAGCCAATCCCATAGTGGGCTACCTGCATTTTTTTTCCCATTAAAACAGGCTGCTGAGTCGAGTCTTGTTTCCCAAGTTAAAATTTGCCAGCTCTCCCCCTGTGCTTCAGATCCTGGTCACTTCTGGACACCCACACAAATATGATCTGCCATCAGGATTACTAGTTAATTCGATTTTTGGGCAAATTAAGGGACCAGATTCTTTGAAAAAAAAAAATATATATGGATATTTTCCATTTATAAATTGACTTACTCCAATTGGGTATCAAAAGGAAACCTTAGTTATATAATATATTATAATATTTATTCAGACGACTTCTAGAAGACCACCCAGCTTTCAAGAGTCATGTTACTGGTACTACAGACAGGAGATTATATTTTGTACTGTGCATAACAGTTTTATGTGATTGTTTTCAGGAAATAAAGTTTAAAAGAAAAAAAAAAGTTACGTTTCCTGGAGGTGATGGAAATGGATTCAACACTGTTCTGTAAGATAAAATATTAACTGCAAAACTGTTTCCATTCTTATTGTTCATAATAGTATCCAACCTGAAGTTTAATACATAGGAACCAATAGGAAGGCTTGAGAGCTAAGAGTCTACATAAAGGATAGTTACTCCTTTTATTTTATAATTACTGCTCCAAAATAAGGTTTCAAATCTATTAAGAGTTTTAATAGTTTGTTAAGAGACCTTTTCTACAGCTTTTATTGATGAACCACTGTGAAAAGCTGAACCAGAGCCGGACGTCCCATGTAACTGATAAATGACTTCCATGGTAGACAGAGGTCAGAGTTCTTGGTAAGAGGTAATAAGCGCTTTGCAGTACTGGTGGTTTCATTTGGGATAGAGCGCACCCTAGTGGTCAGTTGTAGAGCAGCACGTCTCCTCTTACTCCACGTGGGCTACGGCACAAAGTAAAATCGACGCAGAAACATCATCTTCACCCATCTTAGGAAACAAAACGACACAACGTGTGAGAATGAAACTTTTTATTAGTGTATTCACATATTCGGCAAATGCAACACGCACAAAGCTTATGTCAAGTTCACAAGTTCTACCAATACACCGATCTACTGGTAAAACTAGTTCACAAAATGTTAAATGCTTTGCCAATTACGGTTTTATGGTTGTCTTTCTGTTGACCATCAAACAGTGTTTTTTGTTTTTTTTCGTTTTTCTTATTAAGGATTGCATCTATGCGCTACAGCAGGGTTCTCAGCTCCGGTCCTCACGTGCCTGTAACAGGACATGGTTTCAGGATTTCCCTAGTCATGCACAGGTGGATAAATCTATTTCGCTGTGTCAGTCACTATTCCAACTTTTCCCCCCAGAGGGAATCCTCAAAATATGACCTGTTGGGGGTTGGGAGGGGGAACTATATAGCGTTCGAAATCCATCATTGTCCACGAATAAGCCTAAATGGATAAAACTGACGCTGGCTGTCACTTTGTTCTGAGAGCAAAACCGTTTCACTAGCTGTACTTACAAAGTACACTACTAGTGTAATCAATGAGAGGAAAAGGCAAACCTGGCGCCGTCATGTTTATAAAAATGACAGACAGCTGCAGAACAATAACTGTGTTAGTAACATGTACACTTTTAAGTCAAGAGTACCCTTTTCTACACAACCTTTGACCCCCCCCCCGCCCGTCCCTAAACGCAGACATCCGTAGAATATAATTCTAAATAATTTCATAGGGTGCAAAATGTAGTGTCCAAGGGTTCACAATAACATGCACTTAAAAATGAATTCCTCCGTTACAGATTGTATTTTTCAAAATCAACAGTTTGCCGTGGATTTATAAAAAATAAAAGAAAGATAAAGAAAGAGGGGGAGATAAAGGGGGAGATTGATCTGAAGTGTGGGGGATTGTAATATGGCAAGTGCATCACTTCCGTATCATAAAAAAAAAAAAAATCTTTGTATTAAAACAATTGTCATCACGGAGCGACGAGACACCAAAAATATGGTATTAAGTCTACATGGCGGATAAGAAAAACACAACTGGAGTAAGGAACATGAGCAAGCAGATGCGGACAACTTATAAAATAGGCAAGGAAAAAAAAACAAAAAACAAAAACATACAGATATGCTATGGGGGATAATAATAGTGGACAAACGTAACCCATGTTTGATTTTGGAACAACTAAAATAAGGAAGCAGACAAGCCCTATTTGGGATCTAAAAATGTATAACTGCAAAACACATTAAACTATACAAGACACGTACTGTAAAGACTACTCATGTTATTGTTAAACCATTCGGACACTCCGTTATATGCCCAATAATACATTAAACGTCCTTTAAAAACATCCCTTCCCAGTAAGGAGTGACTTCACACTGCACTTCCCTCTATGGTATCAGAAACATTATCCAACAAGGTGCTTTATAGTTGATGGAACCTCAAGTGCTGTTTGTCAGGATTTTCTTTTTTTTGGATTGTAAACAGTTCATGGGGACCACACACAAATACTATGACAGACAAGCTGTATTAAGTCTGTTGCCAGGAGATTGAACCTGTAGGTCGTACGGGGGGGAAAAAAATAAAAAAAAATAAAAGAAGGAGGGACCCATTAGGACATGCTTGAGCATCGGACTGAGGGAGAACCCATCTGAGTCAACACTTTGTCCAACCATTGCAAAGGTCCATTCAGGTGAAGCTCAATCCAGCAGGGAGTGCTTGTAACGGTTTGTCGCCTGCAAAATAGGACGGAGCCACTTAGTACATGTAAAAGGCACTGTTGTGTCTATATATAGAGAGATGTACGCAGGGCACCCTGCCTTGGTCACTGCCGCTACGGGCACGGCTCACACCTCAGAATGTTGGCATGGATTGCGGGTTTTTAATTGCAATATTTAAAAACAATACAAAGAAAATATAACAAAGAGAAACAAATTAGAACACAGTTCCAGTTCTACCAAATATACAAGTCTACAAGAAACTGCGTATAAAACGTTAAGCATATAGGCAACGCACAATGTAAATGAATGTCCAAGGTAGCGTGTGGCCCAACCAGACAGGTAAAGAAAATGCTCCGCAAAATTCCTACATATTTAATTCTGCAACTTGTAAAATTTACAGGGCTATCAGATACATGTACCTAGAGGTTGACGTTTATTTTTGGCTCTGATAAAACTTATGCAAAATGTGTGTGGGTTTTATATAGTCTTTTTAGGTCTATAGTACTGGGAGGGTCACCTCCATGTTTCCCATATTAGATGGCGCTCGCTGACATGTAGTCAGCCCGAACCGCTGCCATGACCCTCTGACCTGGGTGTGAATGACATTTACATCGTTTCTCAACAAGTGGGTGAAGAAACATTAGCAGTGTTTCCAGGTTAACGTTTTATTTAATCATTATAATTAGAATCCCTAGGAAGAGATAGAGGTCTACTTATCTGAAGGGGAACGGTAGCCTATTGCCCTGTGGCTATAAATGCCTACGTTTAAAATTATACACTATTAAACATAATTTATTTTAAAGCAGGGATCACTTTAGGACCTAACTCTTTATGTCTACAATTACTGACCTAGTAAAACAAGGTTTGTTTTTGGAGGATTAAGAGACATTTCTCACGCTCTGGTAACAGGTTAAACATAGAAATATAACTAGCCGTGGACAATACAACTGCCCTGTGCTGGCCACAAACATATGAGAAGCTCATGTACCTGTATTCGGCACCCCAGCCTTTTACAAAGCTCATTCTGATGGTGCACATTCTGGTTAGTTGGTAAACGGCTTCGAAGCCCTGGTTCACAGACTGAGCGAGGAGGGCAGCAAACTCCTGGTTATTAAAAATCTTCAGGTTACAGCCTGTAACAAGAGACACAAACAGATACTTAGAGCAAGTAAAACAAACCAGAGATTACGTTTACTAGACCTGCAAGAAGAAGGGAGAGCAAAGCGAGACTTAATCTCCCCCCAGTAAAACAGACGAGTGCAGAAATACGTGCACGGAACAGTTTTTGCAGCAATTGTCCAGTATTGTTACACTGCTCAGTTGTTAGATGCTTAGATCTGCATGACACTCTTATGCAATGTTTGGACAGAATAAAGATTATACAAGATATATTCTTCCATTAGATTACCCTAAATACATGCAGCACTAAATCATATATAGGCGATTGAGATATATTCAGTGGCCTACAACAAAGTCATCATATTCTGTTATTTTCTGTGGACACACACAATGATATAACAAAACCATCACCTGGTGTCGGCACAGTGTAAATAAAAGATGGTATATAATCATTATTTTGTTTCTTTGGTGAGCAGCAAACAGCATCACCAGAGACTACCCGTGTGATATCACCTCAGACAAAGGAGGATAAATGTTTCTCGAATTATGCCAGCACAACAATTGTCATCGCTGCAGAAGGGATTCTGGTTGACTCACGTTTAAAGGATAATTCCACCCAAAACTACATCATGAAAGTGATGGACGGTGAGCTCACAGGGGAGGGGGGCAGACGGACAGACCATACAGACGTTAGGGGACTGGTTGATCAGTGACCAACAAGTGAGATCTTCTTCTCCTCTTGATCTCCACCCATAACGTTTGGGGTTTTTCTTTTCCTGTTTTGGGTGGATTTATCCTTTAAATGTAATTATAAAAATAACCTTGAAATATGGAGATAAGGTACAAATTTATACCAAGAGAGTTCACCTTCACTTGTTGCATGGCGTAAATTAACGTCTATAAGGCTTGAAAAAGTAGCAGACGGAGAGATGAAAAATTGTTTGTATGTAAGAGACTGTGGCCGCCCGCACTGGCTGTATTATATCCAAGAGCTGACAATGTGTGGTGGTGAACGCTAGCCTGAGATTACATTGTTATACATAAACACCATCTCTGGGCCTGTGCTTTCTGTGGCCAAGAAGAGGACTGTACAGGGCATATAAAGGTCAGTATGGAGTATAGAAGAGAGACAACAGTGATGAGATGGGGAGGGCTAGAAGTGGAGTAAATCAAGTAAACGCAGACAGATGGAAAACAAACAACTATCCCGGACAAGACTCACCTGGCGGAATCTTACATACAGTCGCTGGATGCCAACCATACCGCTGGTTACAATTTGGACTCTGGACAAATATAGCACTATCACTGAGGCACTCTGCAAACACTTCTCCCCCGATGTAATACAACCGCACTCCTCTTCCTGTATGAGCGAAAGAGATCGTCACAGGCGGGCCGACTCAAAGCGCTAAACCTGTTCGCAGACCGATTTAATATAGCCAAGATTACGATACCTATATGGCGCCTGGTCATTTCCACTGTGGCATTCCGGTTCACGTTGGACAGTAAACCTAAACAGAATCTCTCCGAATTTGATGGATCTGTGAAGCCGTCCACTGTGAGCGAAGGCTGCGACGCGTGAAAGGTTTCTCCTACTCGCTGGTTCAGCTCGTAATAAGCTATTGAACACCAGAAAGCTGGCTCAGAATACGTAACAGGTTGCAGATCTGCGGGAGATAAAAACAGAATCAAAAGACAGCTACAAGATGTTATCCGCCGGCATTAGACATCAGTTGTCCAATAAGGTGGCGAATAAGAATAAAACAAAGTCAATTCATAGTGATAAGGCTCAGCAGAGCAAGGACACACCTGGAATAATAATGGTGTGTGAAGCCTTTCATTATAACAAGGAAAATAGTGTGGCGATAAATCACAAATCTAAAAGAGTCATGACGCTCATGGTCATTACATCTTAATGTATACCTTAATCACAGCCATAAAAGGAGTGGGCTTACCTAAGGTTCAGGTTATATAGATATTATATACAAGTTAACCCGTGCATGATACTCATGCATTCTAGTCAAATCAAACTACTTAAGGTGTTAAAAAGGTTCTTGTCATGCATTTGGGCCTAGCCCAGGCCTCCTCAGGGGAAGAGCGTTACTTCCCAACGCAAGCGCCCTTTTTAATGTGTGTTCATGAGGTAAAATTACCTCACGAAAATGAGTTTGACCCCTCAACTCATAAATTTAGCCTTTACTACCCCTCCCACGGGGGGATGATGGAAGTTACGGACTTCACTATTCTAAGTTTTTGGGCAAATAATGTCAGTATACCAAATTTCAGGTCAATTGGATGAGCCCTTTCTGAGAAAATAGTTTTTTCCACACACACACACACACACGCCGCTAGGCTTTTACTTTTATATATTAGATAAGGCTAAGAATTTAGTAGGTCAGTGTATAACTCCGCCCAGCAGGTAGCACTGCAGCTTGTTTTTTTTTTTTTTTTTTTACACACAGACTAACACACGCCGCTAGGCTTTTATATTATAGATGGAGCCAAGTACTCCACAGGCACAAGGATATAATGACAGATGTAAACTCTCACAGCTCCGCTCCAACATTTAATTGGTGAGCAGTGGTCTGCATGTCCTGGTTATACCGTGGTGTGGAATGCGTCTGGTACTACATATGTAGACATATTGGGCCCGATTCAGTTTGGTTCGGAAAGGAAAAGAGTAACTTTAAACCTTGGCAAAACCATGTTGTTTTGGAGGGGGAAAACAAATTTAAAATGTGAGGACAGATTTATAATTAGGTTTGAGTATTTCTTAGATTAACTTTTAATGTCAGTGTTTAAATAAAGCTATCAAGTATTTGCATCCTACTTAAAAAAACAGCCAGTATTTAGTATTTTCCTTCTGTACAAAATAAACTCATTTGCACCCTTCTCATTGCAACATGGTTTTGCCAGTGTTCAGAGTTACTCATTTTATTGCTTTACTTTCCTTAATGAACCAGGCCCATTGTGTAACGTTTATTCATGTAAATATATTAAATCTGACCAATAAGTGCAAACAATCACCAGACAGGTCTGAGGGGTGGTCGCTCTGTGCAGACCCTCAACAACAGACACTTTACTCCACTTACATCATACATCCTTTTGTATTAGGGTAGTGTAAAAGGATCCC
The DNA here is from genome assembly GCF_038048845.1 of Mixophyes fleayi. Classification (NCBI taxonomy): domain Eukaryota; kingdom Metazoa; phylum Chordata; class Amphibia; order Anura; family Limnodynastidae; genus Mixophyes; species Mixophyes fleayi. The sequence continues at coordinate 445,695,826 of NC_134402.1, read as the reverse complement.
GCCTCAATAAGACAGAAAACAAGCAGCGTTATTAGAAGTTCTGTTATCTCTATGCATGAGTATATACATCTAAAAGGAAAGCAGACCACCATTAAATATGTCCCTAGTAGCATGAATGGGGGATACATGGGGGCTGCCAGTCAGGCTGTTGGTTGGAGTTACGCCCTCTAGTGGTCACTGATGCCAGGGTGTGAGCACACAATGACGGACTGAGTATCTGACTTACCCAGGCTGTGATTGACTGGAGAGAGTGTACTAGGAGAAAGCTCGGCTGGTGACCCTGTATAGAAAGATTCAGGGATTAACCGACATGTGTCATGTAGTCATCTTACATCTAACACAGTCTGCAGCTCGTACAGATCCGAGGTGCTGTCAAGTACCCTCCTCTCCCCCAACAGGTCATTCGTTATCTGACAGCGGGCGTCATTCCCAGCACTTGGGCTGTCCATAAACACAACAGGAGCGAGAGTCTGCACACCGCCTGCCCTGGGATATGACAGAGCTATACACGGCCATAGAGGAAACAGTTCTAGGTAAGTCACATTTGCAACCATTAAATAGATTACTTTCTTTTTTGCTGCTTTGCTTAACAGTTGTGGATTTAGTCCTTCACGGATGAATCCCCCCAACTGGTTCGGTCAGATATCCTGCAGATCAGTAGATAGTGGACAATTGGAGGCATGAGAGGAGGGTGAAGAAGCTGATCTTGGTAGTCTAACATTAGAAGAAGGGATTATTTATATAATATAATGTGTTCTACTCCCTCCTAACTCCTAACCAGTGAGCACAATACAATGTACAGGACATATTACAGACCACCAGGCTGAACGCATCCCAGAGAGGCTGCTGCATGTGCCAAGATCATACAGGTCATTGCATCTTACTCTAACTACACTGGCTTTTCACATTACAAATGTCCCAAACAACAATAAAAACATTTATATAATAATTTTTATACAAATGTATATGAGGTATGAGATTCATTTCTCACTGCACCAAAAACCCCATAAACAGTGCAAGAAACTTTTTTTTTTTTTAAAAAAGAATAAAGTTTTTCCGTACCTGTGTCCATGCTTTGGTTAAGTTGCTGATCGCTTGTTTCCCCATCTTCACTAATGTATCCCGGAGGTGGGGTTTCTACAGAAACGTATTAATTAGCACAGAACATACCATGTACTATATATGTACACCGTGCATTTATAGCCATCTACACACATGAATTACTGGTCTGCATAACGCTGGTACCTTTACTATTAGGAGAGTCAGAATCAGCCCCGGATAACTCAGCCATATAAGGGATAATGTTTCAGCCAGAAGCCTTACGAGGGTTATAGTGGAGATGTAGGAAATAAATGCTGGTTTGATAATAAAACAGCCGAGCCTCATAGGTCTGGGAACTTTCAAAAGGGCAAACTATGTTTTGTATTGATTGCTGGCAATTGGATTAGCGAGGCCCTGGGTTTTACACGTAAGGGTAGAGACGTACTTCCAAGGTTGGCAGAAATCCTGATAGTAACTTTCTCTCCTATTCTGGCACTGAGTCACAAATGACCCAGACAGGCACTAAACCTGCGCCTGCGTTACTGTGGGCAAACAGGCTCGGATGCCACCAATCACAGGACAAGATTGGTTGCCATCTCATTACTTTGGTGTTAGAGTGATAACCCACGATGATATGAGGGGTAAAAAGCAGCTACAAACCAGCACATAACTTATGTCTAAGGTGTAAAAGACCTTACATTACTACGACACATTTTCCCAGCGGTTTGGAGGGTGAGAAGCTGGGCTGAAACCTGGCTGGGTCGTAGAACTGTATATTAGTGAGGTGGCTGAGCTCATCACAGTAACGGTGTTAAGCGTAAATCCAGCTAAAAGCTGACAATGTACATCAAGACACAATCACTGACCATCCAGAGACCTGTTATAAAGGGGATATTTATTACAAATGCGGCGGCATCAGACGGTCTAAGCGTTTACCTGGTATATAGTTGCTCTGGGGTTCTATTCCTGCAGGAAAGTTAGTGTTTTCCGGAATGGAATGCGTGTAGTCATCAAGAGGCGGGAGTTCCGTTAAGATCTCTGTGTGCCGCGGCACTAATACAGGTGGTAACACTACAGGACAAGACGTCATGTTTAATTAATGTCCACTTCTCCCCAAGACGTCACATCCGGTGCTCAATCATCTACTTACCTGGAGTCTCCACTCTCTGATAGTGATAAGGGTTGACACATACTTCGTCTTTCTTAAGATTAAAAGCATATTCACAATTTTCAATCGCTTTCAATTCGTGGTGACTGTGAAGGTCAGGCCAGCGCCAGAGGCGGCAATAGATTACGTGCGGTAAGCCTTTACGGTGGGACACTTGCAGGCGGCCGTCCAGAGACCTGGGCGTCACAAAAAGGGATATTAAAAGAGAAAAGAAAAAGAAAAGAAAAAAGTTTTATGGATATCATCGCATTGGACGTGCAAAGACTGAAGAGAAAGAAGATGGTGGTATCACAACATACAAAAAGCGTACAGAAAAAGCCAAGCTGCTCCACATTCACCAAGAACCAAGTGGCACAGGGCTGTGGTTATACAGACCCACCGCTCGCACACAGCACACACACACTCACCCGGCAGAAGACAATTAGTGGAGAGGAAGAAAAATAAAAATTAAGATACACTTGAAAGAGATATGCACGGTAGCAGCTGAGATCGTATACAGAGAAGCCGTGGCAAACGGATGCTAGATCGTCATGCAAACAAAGACCGCAGCAGCACTGAAGAAACAGGAACAGAAGCAAGCCGTAAAAGCAAGACACTGACATTTATCCTATGCTTACAGGAGCTGGCAGCTTATTGCACAGCCGAACCTCGGGATAAAGAGAATCGACCGTTCCCGTACCACCCAGTTATCCGTTCTACCTACACTCATCACAACTCCAAAGCCTACACGCTAGCATGGAAGCGGACAAGACTATCAGCCAGAGGGTGCATTTAGGAAAAGCATTGCAGGAGAGGGAAAGGAACAATAAAATAATAAAAAAGAAGCTCTCTAACCCAAATTTTATTGGACATGTAAAACAGAATTTAAAACCCCCTATAAATCTCTTGAAACATATTGGACCACAAAGACTAACTGCATATGTACATACACAAATGCAGATGTAAATGGTTATGAAATGAACAAAATAAGAGACAAAATAAAATTTGAAAACAAAACAAAAACTTAAACACAAACCAAGAAATATCTGGTACTGTTTGAAGCATGGAACTGTTGACTAATTCTGACAAAAGAATTGTGGAATGATGGGTTGAGTAATAAGGTCTAAGACTATGCTTTGGGGTCTGTTTGTGCAATTCATGAGGCGTACTGATGTGAACTGAATTAAAGTGTACTCGATGCCGACTCACAGCGGAGGCAGCCATATTGGTCACAGAACCAATATTCCCAAGAACTCAGCCTTCAGATGCACAAACTAGTGACGTCACTTAACGCCTTGGTGACTTTACCGGTTCACAGCTAATGGGACAGCCGGGATTTTGGTTGAGCCCACAAGGCGGCTACTTCCGCTGAGCACAGGCAACAGGTACGCCTTAAAAGTTACATTCCGTTGGTCAAAACATCAGCAAGTAAATGAAATAAAAAGGAAAAACACAAAGTAACATCCAAAATGTAGTTTTTAAGCACCGTTAAATTTATTTCAGAAGAAGAAGCATCAGCGATACAGCCGCCCCCCGCCCCTCATCTAAAAACTCTCCCCCCCCTCCTCCCCGAGCTCTATGCGACAGAGTGCAAAATATTCACCTGGTTTGTTCAGAGAAGCTGTAAAGGGCTGTGGTATCCCACTGATCTATGGTATTTGGTGTACTCAGTCCCCAAATTTCAGAGCAAGTGCTGTGCATAAAATTGAAAAACAAAAATTGATGTGAACATGGAAGCATGGTTATTTGATATACCATGATGTCAAAACATGGAGTAATGTACAGAGCACTTCCTTCACATATAAAGATACAAAGAATGGCATCGTTAGTGTAAAGGAAGGGGTTAAATGGAATAAAGTGATTGGAAGGAAGCTATGACAATGTTGAAAGCTGAACACAGAGGAGCTGAGATGTGATGGGGGGGCGAGGACCTCCGTTCATCGCCTCCCCCCAAATGTAAGCGGAACATGATTGACAAACACAAGTCATGGAGTCACATGAACGGACAGAAGGCGGATTGTCCTGCGAGAAGGGAGGGGGTACTCGATATACAAGTTATACAACTCTGCCCACAGTTACCATAACTCACAGCCAGAAATAATTTTTCAAATAACCGCACAGAGGAAAATCTATATTACACACAGTGGAGAGGAAACACGCAGCACAGAACAACAAACCTGAACACATCTGTAAAGGGTACTCTCTTATTGGTAGGTTTGCTATAGGAGGAGCAAAATATAGGTGGTCTTCATTAAAACCTTGCTCCTCCAAACACAGTAATACACCCACCACCAAAATCATATAAACAGCAGTAATACAACTTCCGGTTCCCAAAATATATTTCACCAATCACAATGTGTCTGAAGGGACGACCTCCACTGATCAGGGAATGAACAGCGCTTGCGTTTTACAATGCATCGGAGGAGGGCACCAAAAGATCAAATATATAGTTTCTATGACTGTGGTCAGTATTCCTCCTGTTCTTTCTTCCCCAGTGTATTCAGAGCCAGCTCCCTGGACCAGCACTCAAACGTACCACAAAACATCAGCAGTAAGATAGGTCATCTGAAGACATTACATATTGGAAGAACACACAGCACCCTCCCAACCTAACCATCCAATGATCACTGCATGTGGAGTACGATCGCACCAGCAATACATGCACTAGGTCTCTCAGTCCTGTACCCCTAATAACATACAGACGTGAGGTTAAGATTAACAAAGTACATAAGGAGATAAGCTACACACCTCACAGGGTCACCTCTTCCAGTTTGTGAGGAAACATCTATCAGTGTAATCATCGCACGTTGAGTCATATATTATGTAACTTACATGCGGCCATAAGAGACATAGGGTACAATATAGGCTGAGAAGTACACTAGTGAAGCTATAGGCTCGATAGGCCAAGGAGAGATTATTTTGCCTGCGATAGACATTGCCCTATACGTACTACACCAAACAAACAAAAACAAAGAATTAAGGGTTCTCCATCAATGTTGATGGAGAATGATTTGAAGCTCTTATCTGCATTTACTACAGGGGAATGTATATACGCTGGACATAATTTTATGCTATCCCTGCTTGTGACCGCCTCCCCATTTCAGTCTGTATAATTTCATCTTACATCACACCCCCCTGCGACCAGTATAGAACTTGCTATTAGAACTTGACAGGACAGGTTTTGGAGCAGATATGGAGCTTGCGGGTCAGAGACAGACAGCAGCACTTTGTTTGCAGAGTTTACATGGCCCACAGTCCGTAATACCTTTATAGACGCCAATGTGGTCATCAAAAGTGGAACTACTAATCTCTCAATATTGACTTAAACTCAGAGCTCGTGTGCCTTTTACAAAAGTCTTAACTGTCTAGGTTACTGTAAATTAGGAGAACAAGCATTATACAGAGAGAAGAGTATATGTCGGAAATAAAGACTAACCTAAATGTATTTTTAATTTCTGAAACATTATGAGCAGTAGTTTATAATATATTTCATTTACTATTTTCAGAGATTCTCAATAATAACAAGTGAAGAGCTTTTGCCAATACTTCAAAGAGCATCATTTTTACAACTGGCGTTTGTAGGGCAGACAGGACAAAGCAACGGACCCAACATGACCAAACAAGAACTATGCAGAATAAGTGACCATGTGAAATAAAATGAAAAATAATCATACATAGGGTTTTCAAACATATTAATGATATTGAGACTAAAGCTGACAAACTACTTATGTTTGGCAGAAAGAAATTGGAGACCCCAAAACACTTATTTTGAGGCATCACACAGGTATAGCTTGGACCCTGAAACCTACTAGATAAATGTCTTAAAGATGGATTCACTGCTTACAGAGGTTATTCAGACTGCATTCAAAAGAGTCGACTGTGGGTTAACAAAAGGGTTTACACCAGTGTTGTGCTGTATACATTTTTATTCATGTCAATGGCCCATTCATTTCAATAGAGTTGCACATTACATGTAGAAGGCCCACTGAAACGAGAAAGGCCTTTGACATTAGTGGGGACTCGCATAATGGCCATTTGTTTTTCCTACATTAAGAGATATTTGATTAACCTCTATGTGCGAGTCCCTGAACAACCACATCATCATTGCCAGAGTGGCTTTAGGTAGTCCTGAGCAATCCTGTTCACTGTTAGGCGACGAGGCTCCTAGAGAGCAGTTTGCAGTGGCTCTTTTTATTCCCGTGGATAACAAGAAGATTTCCCTGGATCACAGCTGATTTGTTTTAAATCAGGCCTGTCCAACCTGCGGCCCTCCAGATGTTGTGAAACTACAAGTCCCGGCATGCCCTTCCAGCTATCAACAGGTTGTCTACTGGCAAAGCATGCTGGGGCTTATAGTTTCACAACACCTGGAGGGCCGCAGGTTGGACAGGCCTGCTTTAAATCATTCATGTGTATTGGTTTGTAGATTTCCTTTTAAATAACGTAAAAAAACCAATGATTTAGCCATTTGTACTTACATATGGGACTGGTATGCGATGGTAAATAATGTATGACCGTTCATAGCTTTCTGTTGGAGCCGATTCACTTGGACCCCTTTTGGTTTTTAAATATTAAGACCTTTTTCCTAAATATTAGCAATTAATTGTACAAGGAAATAATTGAAGACCAAGTTCTTTCACAGAGAAGCAACTTGGATTTTAGTGATAGACTTATTCTCCTGCAGAAAATGTACCACTGTACTAGCTTCATACCCTGAACGGTGTATCACTACCTTCCTAAGAACGGAGCCTCGTGCCTCAGTGAGGTTGATACGCTTTTAAAGACAAAACAAAAGATCGTCTCATGAACCAACCCTTTAAGAACTTTGTTTTCAAATGTGTTTAAATCTCTTGATTGTAGATGACCCCTAGCATTTTTTCTCAAATATTTGTGCAGCCACAAAGCAAACAGAGATAATAGACATGATTACACAACCTGAGACACAAGAGGAGACGGTAAACATATACTGGATTTTTCGGAGAAATGCCAAGTGCAATTAACTGACAGACAGGAACAAATTTAATTATATTTTTATGGGATACAATTATCTTGAGGTGACTGTCTCTTAGATCTCCTGGCTGGATAGCAGGAGCTTCTCGCCCTCCATACTTCCTACCACTGCCTCTACAAAACTACTTGATAAAAAAAGGACCCATACCCTTTGTTTTCGTGTATTTAGTTTACCTTGTATGTCCCTGTTTTATGTAATCCCTGTTTTCCGAACTGCCTGATTGAGACAGATGACGGAGCCGACTTCATACTCAGCTGCAGCCTACAACGAATATGACCTTGTTTTAGCTTCCAGATCACCCCACAGCACTGACGATGGGGGTACAAAGGGGGTACCACACACACTTCTGGAAGCAACTTGTCTGAGAAACCATGTTTAATGCCCAGGACAGGGAACTCTACATTCTACAAGTTGATCTTCACTGCTTCAACTGTTCCTTTGCTGAAGGATCAGCAGGGTGGCACAGTGGTTAGTACTGCTGCCACACAATCTCCCAAGGTCATGAGTTTGATTCCAACCAGGGCTCCTATTTGTGTGGAGTTTGTATGTTCTCCCCGTGTTTGCAGGTTTTCCTCCCACAGCCCAAAAACATACTGGTAGATTAAATGGCTGTGGACAATAGTGTGTGTGTTTGCTTGGTAGGGAATTTAGAGTGTAAGCTCCAATGGGACAGGCTTTACATATTCTCTGTACCGCTTGGTATAATATATAAACAAGGATCAGTTCAGTGCCCAACTGTGGCAAAAATTACAAAACCACTGATTAATTAGTTTGAATATTAGTTCAACAATTATATCACAGGCAAAACGTTTCCTGTTTAGAAAATACACCAATCCAATATTAACACAAAGTCTGGGCATTACTCCTGTGACCAATGGGGTCATTTAGAGTCTATTACTTTTAATCATTAGCCAAGATTAACTATATTATTTATATATTTTGTTTGGACATCTGTGACCAGCTTAAAGGGGCGCTAACGGAATCTGACAGATGTATATATTTTACCACTTGTGACAATGGCATTTTTTTCTTTTTACCAATTTAAAAAATGTGATGGAATTTTTTTCACCGCTTGAAAAAAACAAACAACAACCCACCAGACAAGGGTATATACTGATTTATTAGTCATATAGCAATAATCATGTATACCAATGCCCACCACAATCTCAGAACATTATATATACAGTTCAGCTATGGCCCCAAGAATCCAGTGTTGTCTAACAGCCCATGATCAGATACACAAACATGTTTGTGTATGTCCCACAACATAACTCTATTAATATAAAAAAATATGAACTCATGGGCTTGGATACTTCCTCTTTTATGCAGATTATTACAATCTAAGGGCGACAAAGGCCCTCTAAGCTTTTATTCATACACAAACCAGGTTGTTAGTACAGTAGAAATGAGCTTTATTTAGGCCTTTGGCCTGGATCAGGTAATAGCCATGCATTGATGATATGTACTATCATCTGTGGCACTACTACATACAGATAACAGAAAAAGGATGTAACATCAACGTGCGCTACACAAAAATTCTTCTCACTATTGTGACATCTATAACAATATAACAAATAATTAAAAAAAAAAAAACATTTGAAATATAGAAAGTTCAATAACTTTTTTTTTTAAATGCAGAGAGATTCTTTCCACCTCAATAAACTATTCTTCAGTTGAAGGTACCAGTTGTATATAGGATAGAAAAAGCATAAAAACAAACAAAAACAAAATAAAAAAACAGTGGGGAATTCAATTCCCCCTGAATTAGCGCAGCGTTAAATCCATTACGGTTATTATGGTAAATTTAACCCGGCTTTCGGCGTTTAATCTTCCGTAATAACGGTATTTAAGCGCAGGCTGCATTACTTTTTACAGTAACGCGGCCAACTGAATTAGTGCAATACGTTTTTGATCACGTAGTATGATGTCACACATCCTAGAAGTGATGTAAACACTTCATATCAAAGAATGTTTCTAAATACAGATCAATTTCTGTTATCATTAGTACACTATAAAAAGTAACCAAGGGCTAGATTTACTAAGCTGCGGGTTTGAAAAAGTGGTGATTTTGCCAACAACAACCAATCAGATTAGATTCTAGCTGTCATTTATTTAGTGCTTTCTACAAAATGACAGCTAGAATCTGATTGGTTGCTATAGGCAACATCCCCACTTTTTTAAACCTGCAGCTTAGTAAATCTAGCCCCAAGTGTCTTATAAACTGATCAAAATCCTATCACCACTTGTGAGAAAGAGGTTTGTTCTGGGGATATAATCCCCTTTTGTAAATGGGTTTACTTCAAATACAGTGGTTATCTGGTATCTCAATATTGTAGATTCTCCATATAACGTGTCTGAGGGAAGTGGGTCACTCCCGCATGCAGGATGTGTATATAGAAAGAGGTATATATATCGTGTATTACCTTAAAACAGTATTATTCAATAAAAACGAAAAACAGACACACTCTAAAAATAGACAAGATATGTTATCTCCAAAAACGTAGAAGTGAAGGAACTGGCCGCCTACCAGAGCTTGTGAATAACAAACTCCTATATACAGAGTACCCGATAGGGCTGCAGAACACCAGCAAGAGCAGTCTAATAGTATACAGGAGATTTGAGCCTCCTGGGTCTTGGTCAAGGCATATCCTGTGTGTGCCGGCGCTCCACTACAGCGGCATATTTGAGTAATACAAATTGCTCAAAATTACTAAAATAATATACAGAATATAATCAATATCATCATTGGATCTCTACAGAGAAATTACCAACTTATAAGAAGGAAATTTACATTAAAAACACATTAACGAAGAGCTCGGTCCTAAGAGAGGGAATACTCTTGGGCTACTAGGTACGTTACTGTGCCAGCAATAATTTATTGCAATGGTTCTGATGTGTGACTTTTGGCTATAACACGTACCTTTTGATATATGGTTGTGTTCCTCACCCACTATGTACCCCCCCCCCCTACCCCATTTTGTTTTTATTGTCCTTCCTTTCCTCCCATTTTTATTTTTGCACCCCTTCAAAAACTAATAAAAACTTTCTAAAAGTTAAAAACACATTAACGAATGATGATCTTGTGAATGTAAACAAAAAGGTCCCGATCATGTGACCTTCACTCTGCAATCGAATATGATGTGTAATAAAGTAATGTGTACACTATGAAATTTGGCAACATATGAATATATGGCATAAAATAATTATGGGCATATTGAGAACTAATTAAATAGGTCTTGATTTTAGTATCCTAAAAACTGAACAAAAAACGATTGCGGACATATTGACCGCACATCGCGTGATTATTGAATCGGGAGACATAAGATACTTTCTGTATTGTACCTGTAGAACTTTTATATAAGGGCAATACTGCAAAATGTATAGTTTAAAAGTAACCATGGTAAATATATTTGTGTGATTATGGTATGTTTTCCGCTAGCTAGGGGACGCTAAATAAAAACCTTTCGTAGGGTAGATCAAATTAAAAAGTGACTTCCGGCTAAACGCAATGAGGCATGTTATGGAGGTGTACACAGACTTCATGTGCTACCTGTAAACTAGAGAAACTCATCAACAAACATAACACGCAAAACAGCCGGCACCTGTGACACGTATGTTCATATGTTGTAAAACCTACACCCACGTAGAATGGATCAGCTGCTGTATTTGGGAGCTGCAGTTCTATCTTCCCCACTGGATGATGCTATAACTGGCTCCTATCAGAAAGCTTTAATGATGACAGAATAAATGATAGAGGAACATCAGCTGCTGCAAAACATAATGTTTATTTCCAGGTCCCTTCTGTCTGATTTCTTCAAGTATTACCGCATGGAGGGGACAAGTATTCAATTATTTACGGTCATAGTTTGGCTAGTTGGATCACTGAGTCTACAGCTGTAACTTACAGGAGTGATATGTAAAGACAATGTACTGGGAATCGCGGTTCTCTGTGCATAAGAGCTTACGTAGATCGTTGGTAAAATCCATGCGAGTGCCTGTATGTTGCCTAATCACAAACAATGCGGTCCACTGATTGTTTCCATGGTTACGATTGTTGCCAAGGAAAGTCATTTAGTCACAACACATTTGTCAAATTGTCAGCAACAGTCCTTCTGAAGTTTCAACAGGCAATTTCAGGCAGTAGTCTTATTCAAATATCATGCGTATTCCAGTAAGCTGCCGTACCCAGCATATTGATTTTCGTTAGGAAATGTCATATTTGAGTGGAGTTGCCCTTTAAAAACAAAGCAGTCAGACAGAAAGGTCTTGATTAAAGTCAATGGTTACATAAAATCACCATGAATCAAAAGACCCTACAAAACCATTGTATACACCAAGGGCTCCCAACTACTTAGCGTTTCCGCAGGTTATTTTCCTACTTCTCTATTCAGCCCTAAGAGCTTGTGGCATGACCACAGCAAGTTAACTAAACAGTACGAGATCACAGACTGAGGCTAAGAGATTCTTATATCACAAAACCTCAGGAACAATATATACCAAATAGGTCCATAAGCTATAAAGAAAAAAGAGACTACGTACACAAGCAGACACTGCTAACACTTCAGCTGCATGTAACTAAAGACCAGTACATGCAAACATGTGACAAGGCGACACTAAGATGCACACAGCAATACAGACAGGTGGCATTGCACCAATACAGCTGCTGGCCAGTGATACACACCAGACTCATGCTGCTGCTGTATGCAAAACAAACCGCAAAAGGTCTCCATTGTACACACCAAACAGTCCACGAAAAAACAGTTGCAATCAATTTAGTAGCTTAACCTTACCTATTGCCATCTGTGTGAACAAGACCTGAATGTCCAAAATGACAAAAACATTCACCACACAAGCAGCTTACTGCAGCTCCCTTCCATAGTAATCACCACACATGCCGCTTACTGCAGCTCCCTTCCATAGTAATCACCACACATGCAGCTTACTGCAGCTCCCTTCCATAGTAATCACCACACATGCCGCTTACTGCAGCTCACTTCCATAGTAATCACCACACATGCAGCTTACTGCAGCTCCCTTCCATAGTAATCACCACACATGCCGCTTACTGCAGCTCACTTCCATAGTAATCATCACCGATGATTGCATGAAATACAGGGAAAAGGATGCAGGTGACCCACATCAAGGACTAAATAATGTGCAATTTATATTGTGATTTCACAATACGGAGACAGACCACAAGCCAACCAACAAGTCATTCGGCACTTACTTACCCCTCACACATGGCCACATAGATCACTATTCCTCTGGTTACTTCCCTGCAGCTCACATTACTTTCCACAGACAGACATGTGTTATGTGGACACAAGGCCTCATAGCTCAATAAAGACAATCACACACTCGTATGATAAGGGTTCCAGATCTGGTCACGTTCTAGGTGAGAAGTTATTTCATTCTGCATGACCAGAACTCGTGTTGTAATGATAATATAACTGCTCGCTGCCCAAAGGCAGATCCTAAGAAGCAGGCCTATAATATTAGGTCAGATTTTGCATCGGATCTTGATTTACTGAAATGATTATGAAAATCATCTTTCCAATTTGGATCAATCTCCATATTCACAACGATCTACAATAATATAGTACAGATAATATTCCACAGCCAATGTGGATTAAGTGACTAAACATCTGGCCTTACACCTCAGACCAGTAGAATAGGAGAATTCAGTTTCCACAGATAACCGGTAGTAGGTTAATAGAACTGTTAGCATGCAAGGAGAAAGGGATTGAGTACAATATAATCTGGAAAAAAGAATAACATAATAGAAAGGATCAAAAATGCCATCATTACCCTGTCTCAATGCATTATAAAACTACAACAGGTAAATAATAAAAAAAAAAAGGACATGAGAGATGATAAGAGGGAACGACCCAGACATGTACTCACAATCCAGTATACAGAAAGACATGTATACCCCACTAAAAAAAAGTGTCAAACCAGTAGGTCACTGGAGGAACGGTAGGGCACAATCACTCCAAATGCAGAACAGGTTATACAAGTATCATTTTTTTGCATTACAGAAATTACACTGAAGTGTTGACCAAGGAAATAAAGTCAAAATACAATTTATAACGACCCCTTACCAAAATAGGTCAACTTGTTTTCCATGGCAAACCATAATGTGCTGACTGAAGTGGACTCCTTTGGCACAGAAGCTCATAGCGGTTATAAATTTGCTCTTGTGATGGTAACAGAGCCTGAACTCGCTGGCTATCTAGTACTGGTTCCAATGGAGCAGCCCAGCAAAAGATTGATGTAGATCCGAGCTACTCAACCTATCCATTCACCGGGAACTCTTTATACGTGTCGGGCCAATGAGACGTCTTTTCTTACACACAAAGAGCAAGTTTATAAGGCTTCTTCTGCCCGCTGAGTATATAATACATTCCCTCTATAAAGACAGTGCCTGTATATTACACTACACCGCATACATCTGGGAGGTCAGCACAGCACTCGGTCACCTCCGCTACTGCCAGTGTTAGTGATATAATACAAGGTAGGAGGTGCGGCCTGTGCCACAATCTGCCAGTGTGTTAATCAGCTGCACACACAGATATAAAACAACCCATCACCAACGCGAGACGTAATACAGACATATACCTTGGGATTGTCACGCATTTCGTATTGCAGTTCTGCGTCGTGATCGCTTTCTCCAGTTCGTCGAGTTGTCCCGTTTTCTTGAGTTTTTTCACCAGGCTCTTCACCGCCTTCTCGCACCACTTCTCTTCTTGGCCGTTCTGCTCGCCGCCGCCCGCTCCGGTGGTGCCGCTGGCCGACTTCTTCCAGCCGAGGAGGCGTTTCACAACCGGCGGGGTGAAGGGCAAGATGGAGGACATAATGCTGCACTTTTACAGAAAAGTCAATCCACGTCTGACCTGAAAGAGAGACATAGCAGATCTCATATAGAGCTACCCCAGAAGCAGCATCTAGCCAATGCCGGCATTCATACACACGTCTAAATCAAGATTAAAGTAGGCACATATGCTAATTGCATTGTAAAAATCAGTGGAATAAAATAGAAAGTACATTACTACAGAGGTGGGGATACGGTATTACTCATATACTGCCCCCCCCGGCTTTGTCACTCAAGGAGAACGCACATTTACAGACACAGAACAGAGGAAATAATTTTCAAAGCCTATTGAGAACACAATACATGAGGAATGTGTCAGACAGAAGCGCTCACATTGTCCGAAAACTCAACATACACAAATACACACATATTATACCTTAAGAAAAATATATGGAGTTAAAAAAAAATAAAAAAGTAAACTATGCAAGAAGAAATTAGCAGGAAAATCTGCCATAATACAAGTAAAAGACGGGCGTAAACCAACATAGTGCACATTTCAGGTAGAATCCTGGACACACTATCAGTTTATGAGTGGGAGAGCCTAGCTCACAGCCAGACTGGTGATACACAGAGTGATCCAGAGGCCATACAAGTACATCCACTGCAATTAGTGCATCACCTCATTCATGGGTTTCATTAAACATATTGGTCCAGTAAAATAAAACATGGACAACACTGGGGACATAGAACACCAGCCGTATTGTGAGCCGATGGCGCTTTATGACGCAATGTTCTGCACACCATTAAAACCTCACTGCATGTGACCAGAGAGACTGCAGTTTATGGAACAATGTTAAAGAACAAGTCACGACAGGGTCGTAAATGTGGAGACCGTTTGCTGGTAGAAATATTCAGTGTTCTTTTTAAGCTAATTTACTACAAAATGCTACAGCTATTTTGATGCAATAAACACATCTCCCCTGCAATCTCTTTTGGGGGGTTATTTTCAGGCAGGTTTCAAATGTGCAAGCATGCACAGTTTATCATTTATCAAACGTTAGGTGGCTCTGCCCATATTGTTTTTGGCAAGCCAGCAGAAAATATATATGAAATTGTGCCTCTTTATAGATATGCAGCTCATAAATCGAACTGTCCCCCGCTGTTCTTTCCTCCAGCTGATGAACCTGGTGCCATACATTTCTTACAAAGACATTTTTACCATCTGTGCTTGTACACTCAGACCTTTCACAATGTATCCGGCATCAATGGCAATGATCTTACTGTGGGTGCAGAGAACAAGGCAGAACGCTCCACAAAGCAATCATTCCATTTGTACTAGAAAAGTGAGGTCATAAGTGGAAACATTTACGGAGAACTGAATATATCTTAAACCGGCAACACCATCAAAAAAGAAACACACAATTCAAGAGGAAATTGTGAGGAAGGGGTTAAGTTACCATAGATATGGGGGGCAGCGATGACAAAAAGAAAATGACAGAGAGCGGAGGTGGCAGCAAAAACAAACGATTTTTAAGCAACTAACATGTAAAAGGTCAACTTCAGCCTTCTTTACACTAGAGAAATATTCACTTTAAAAAACATGTTCTATGGAGTTCTGTTGGCTGAATAAAATGAGGATACACCAAAGTAAGAAAGCTCTTAATAAAAACAAAAAAAATAATAATAATATATAAGCAGTCCATGATCTGGCCACTCGAGGTCCTGTTGTATTGGATACAAAGAACAGATGTATCAACCCCTTCTAAAAAAGTAAAAGTGGAGGTGTTGCCCATAACAACCAATCAGATTCTTGCTTGTACTAGATAAATGATAGCTATAATCTGATTGGTTGCTATGGGCAACACTATCTTTCTAGAAGGTTTGATAAATTCACTCCTAAGTCTATAATTCTTTTTTTATGGGGGTTCCAAAAGTCAACAAACCAGTCCTGACAACTCTGACTTATGTTAATAAATGCAAATGTTCAGAATAACATGTATTTGGGTGCTGAAAGACAAACCCAACTGTTTTACAGGACACTTGCAGAAACAGATCCGACTTAAAAATAGAATGGAGTTCCATATAGCAAACAATATACTGTTTCAATGGCACCTATGTCAATTTAAATTAGGATAAAAGCCAGCACTAAACACGGTACCAGGACTATGTCAATTGGCGGATACAGGCAAAGTAAAATATTGAATAGTATTATTAACAAGTGTGGATGTGTACTTGCCCGTCTGCTGTCAGTATATCATTAAATCATGTTGGGTCTGGTGTTTCTTGAAAGTTTAAGGATGGTTTGTAAAGTGAAATGATATTTAATCTACCTATCTTATAACATCCACCAGCTATGTGATGATATACATATGTGGATCACACTATGCTGAAATATACCTGTGAGGGAAAAACAGTAGCTGCACATACGCCCAAGGATTTATATTTATATTATGCCAATTGTTGCTTGAACCCTTTGCATGGAAGAGGAGAAAAAAAATTCTCAGGAGCGGAGTCTATTTTAGTACTGGTCACATTCCAGCATCAATCTTAGTAATAGTGATTTTCTGAGCCGTACCCATACATGTGTTTTTCTCTTGCTAAACTCTAGCAAGAAAAACTATGTGCTTACAGGCTTGGTAATCATGTACCTGTCCAAAACAGCAACATCAGGATCACACACAAACACGTTTTCTTACTAAAATCAGCACTTCAGCATAAGGCAAATTAGTATTTCTTCTGCTAGTGTGTAGGGATTATATAGGTAGACCAACAAGTCACACTTAAGCTAGACACCCTACCGAAACAAATTAGGGGTCACTTACCTTTATAACCTAATAACTTTATTTATACAACCAATTCAAGCCCTCAAAACTGTTTACAAAGCAGAGAATTGTCATAACCTACTAAACAGCTTGAAGGTTTTCGGAAAAAATATGGTGCCTCATTTTTACTTTTTGTACGTACAATTGAATGCGTTGGTTATTGTTTAGATATCTGTAGTTTAGCGGCAATACTGCTTGGTTAGGGCTACCCTCGTGTCTCTGTGCTTGGATGGGAGAGAACGAGGCTCCTGCGTTTTCTTTCCCTTAGTCCTGGTAGGTGAGGTGGAAAATGTTCTGCCCCCTTACCCAGATGGTGGAGTAAGGAACCCTCATTAGTCCATTGCTGACTAACTGGCCAGTATTCCTTCATGGTCAGTACTGAGAGGAGAATCCAAATCACCTTAAGCAGCGATGGGGTTACTCGTGGCTTATAGAGAGCGGTATATTGCTAGACTAAGCTCTTCTTCTGTATGCTGCTGAACAGGCTCTGGAATCTGACGACATCTTCAGTGATGGCGTGCCTTAATGGTGTCATAACCAATGTCACATCCCCCAGGTATGGGATGATGAGAGGAAACCACACACACAGGTTAATCCTAACGTTTAGCCCAAGTGCAGAGTGACCAGTTCAATTTGGCCAAACATGGACACGATACAGCGGTGTCTGAGGCCGGTTAATGTGTGACTGCAAGATTTGGATTGGATTATTGGGCAGTGCGATTTTACGCATACTGTACAGACTTCCATTGAAGGTCTAATTACAGAACAATAACTGTACATAGAACGTAAGCCATCCTAAGTTCGGTCAAGGTATCTGAAGTCCATGGTGACTGAAAAATTTAACCTGGCAACCGGAGCGGTGGCACTTGTGCCAACATACATGGATACCAGCTTGTAATCAGCACCCACGAAGCCGCTGCCAGCTTCAGAAAAGACAAACAGCATCAGCGGGTCACACAGCAACGAAAATGCAGAACTCCTCTATGCCCCCTGCTGGAGCAGACTGTCTGCAGCAACTAAGGTGCCAGCGTGAAGAATTGTGTTCTTGTACATAGGACATGTGATCAGCACTCAGCAGGAATGGGCGAGGGCACACTGGTATGGGGATATACTGGCTTTTGTAGGGGCACAGGCTGCTATATAGGGCCATAGAGATAAAGAAGGCACCATGATGTGTGTGGGCACAAATTTACACTAGAGCACACTGGCACGTGGAAGGGCACTGCCAGTTTTGCTGCAAGGTCATGGTATACATTCTCTTTACTGGTACAAACTGTGTTATTACAGAATTGCTGGCTCCCAGCTATTGCTATCCTGACCACTAACTTTCAGATCAATAAGTCCAGACCTGAATACATAGCTGTGAATACTATTAATGGCTTTCATATAAGGCAATGTACATACTGGGGTTTAATGGTCTAGCCTTAGTACACAAATAACTTCATACTAAATAGGTAAGGTCAGATAGGAAACATTTCTCTGTAAATAGTTCCATTAAACAAATATGAACAGAACATTTAAAGATAATGAAGTGTTTCCCTTTACGGTCACATGTAATGATGAATGTAGCCGCAGAGCACCCTTCATCATTGGACTAATTCTTACATATTGGCCAACTGCCGGTTTTATCAGGAACTTTATATTCCTTGGCCTAAGAAACTATTCTATTGTACACTTCTAGACAGAAAGGTTATCTATTTCTGTAACTTATTCTACAACTCCAGATATTTGCACCAGGCCCAGCTCTCCAACGTATAGGGACGCCAAAAATATGTGTACATTATACAAGATCAGTTACAGTGTCCAGGGCTGGACGTTTCAGTTTAAGCAGCAACATGGCCGTTGGTTGGATGTAGGTTGGTCTCAATTCTTTTCCACCCCTCCAATGGCACTTTATTTCCTTGATGTAACTTTCATTTCACCATACAATCTGATGCAGAAACCAAACCGATCAGTTACCGCTCTTTCAGAGGACCAATGAGCTGCTGATAACAGCCTTGGTCCAAAGCTAGCGAACCCAAGCAGGTCCCGTTCCATTATTACCTTTCTATAGTCGTTAATTTACCTGTAATAAAGTTAGTCTAATACAGTGATGGCTAACCTGTGACACTCCAGGTGTTGTGAAACTACAAGCCCCAGCATGCTTTGCCAGCTATCGGCTAGTTATCTACTGGCAAAGCATGCTGGGGCTTGTAGTTTCACAACACCTGGAGTGTCACAGGTTAGCCATCACTGGTCTAATAGAATGTGGTAAATGAGTAAATTGTGAAGATTACTCTCTCCAGAGTCATACAGGCTGCTCTGTCACCGGGTTTGAAATGTTCAGCGCAAATAACTTTTCATGTCACACTAGTGTGGGCAGGCGTGACCGTATAACATTGCTTAAAAGGACAACTCCATGTAAAATTACTTGTATTCCCTCATGCCTGTAAGAAATCCCCCTGGACGGGCTGCAGCGCTCTGGCAGCCAGAAGAAGGGGCCCATCAAACATCCCAATTTTAGAAGGTGACAGGGTGCTATTTGATATGCTCCTGGTTGTCCACACCACGACAATGCAGTGCCCGTGGGGGTGCGACTTCTCCCAAACGGCGGGGATCCCTGGTACTGATCCTCCACAGTGCTGCTACTTGGAGGTAAATGGGGGTCAGGAGGGACATTAGATGAACATCACATTCAGCATAGGGGTATTAAAAGTAGAAGAAGATAAAATCATGTGCTAATCCCACACAGCAGGCACATGACATACACATAAAGCATGATCAGATGTGTCACTATTCAGGCTTCTCCAAGTGAAGATCCTAAAGGAAGAAATGAGCCTTTTGCAATAAAACGTGGCTGGACAAACTAGATAATACGCATCCTAAATCTGCATGTATGTATGTATGTATGTATGTATGTATGTATGTATGTATGTATGTACATACACACACATTTACACAGGTTAGATGAGTATTGCATGAGACTGTCTTGCTTTTCCCATGGGGGAAACAACTTCTCAAATTTCTGTGTTTATTATAACAGAGGTAACCAATATTGCAAGTCTGGAGGTCTGATAAGGTTTAATATCTTTCAAAACAGATTTCTATAGAAAGCACATTATCTATGTGATGGGTTGCACAGCACGTCCGCGGTAATAGGGGATGCAGAAATATCTGATCGTTGTGAAGCCTGAAAGAGATCACAAAGACTCAAGCTGAAATATGGTGTTCTTAGAAGAATTACATGTGATGAATTACTATGCATCACATTATGATCTCTCACTGTGAGACACATAGTAGTTCTACTACTACGCGGAACGCTTGAGAAGTTCCAAAAACAGATTTTTTTTTTTCTGTAATTTGGAGCCCATTGCTTAAAATCTAATAAAAACACATTTAAAAGTGACTCCTGACTCTCTACACACATTAAACTGTCCCTCAGTAACTGCAGGGGGGGGGGGGGGGGGTGACCTCAGTTCTGTGTATTTGACAAAATCAAACAGAAGCTTCTGGGTAATGGGTTTCTTACTGCGTAAGAATTATCATCTCTTTATAGTAAAAGAGCAGAATTGCAACATGTTATTAGTACTGTGCTACTGCCCCAAGGAAAAAAAAAAACAACACTATTCAAATTTACAATACATAGGAGATACCTAGTTACTGCGCTACGTTTTAGCAGAATAAAAACATCAGTATTCAAAACAGCCTTCAATAACAAGGACATACATAAATCCAGTTGGCTAGATCCAAACATTAATCTTGTGGAGTTCATACACTTGGTGTATTTATAATCCAGTCACCTTAGTATACCGTATCCTCAATAGGTGAGCGCATCAGTAAATGAGATAAGTGACAATAGTGTAACAGAACTTGCTGATTATAACCAGAGCTCTGCTCGGGCACCTCCTGGTGGAGCTGCGCCAGGAAACACTGATTACGGGATATCAGAACGAATTTGCCTCTTGTTTTAAGTAAAATAATTAAACTTTACCTATTTGTTATAGAGCTGAACAACTTTCACAAAGAATTTAGCAAGAGAACAAACTGCTACACCAGCCAGAGATGGCAATGCCCATTTCTCTAATCAGTGTCCACATCATATGAACAGAAGGCAGCACAGAAATGTTATCCCTCTCCTCCCCCTTCACAGAGGTAAAATGTAGTTTAACCCTTGACGCTCTATTGAGTCCTGGCCGCAGACCAGAGAGTGACCTGGACCCCTCCCTCCGGGAGGATTATGAAATAAAGTGGCCACCTATGATATATACTACATGAGATACTTCGCTCCCTAACAAGCTCTCCCTCCTGTTGGTGCGGCTTTGGGTAGCAGGGTACATTTTTCCCATGAAGTGGCCCTGCCCCAAAATATCTTCCTTTTAGAACCGATTAGGGCCCTCTTCTCCAATCTGGAAATATCCGTGGCGCTTCCTCCTCCCTCCTTTTGTGTCCCATCTGAAAAGATCCATGGTGCTTCCTCCTCCACTACCACCTGACAGACGCTAACAAGCGCTCTGTGAAGTTAGCTCTCCATATCCTTGCTGCAGCGTGCTGCTTAATCGCCAAAGCAAGAAATCAGACTGACCCCCCCTCATATGTCTGCCCTACCGTCCTATATCTGGTTTATTGCCCGGATTGAAAAGATCACCCATCATATCCACGATAAGGATGACAAGTTCCACCAAATCTGTGCTCCCTGACTCTACTTGTAATCTCCAAACTAGCCCACGCTCCCCTCGTTTTGCCTGTGCTTCACTCGGTCTCTATTTTAAAGTGGATCCTTTGATGCCGGACTCTACGAGGTGTGCCCACCTCTGAGCACACTCCCACTGTATCTCCAATTTATATATTTATTTTTGAATTCTTAAAACAATGTTCTAACGCCTGAACAATTATTGAACTATTGTTATTTTTTCCCCTCTATGTGGGGAATTCAATTGGCCGCAATGATCCTCAGAACATCGTGTCCGTGGATTTTCACCGTTATTATGGTAAAAAATAAGACTATTTTGCTCGTACCTCTATGGGGTGCAAGCAAAAATGAGCTTTATTTCTGTAAAGAAAAAAATAAAGAATTTTAGAACTGAATTGCCCCACCCATGTGTCTGTTTAGCAGTTCTTTGTATAATATTCTGATTTTACCTGGTTTTGCGATATTCCATTTAATGTCTATTATTCGTGTTTTTGCAATATTGCAAAATAAAAGTAAAAAAAAAACAACAAAAACAGTACTTATTTTTCAAGACTTAGGGGCATATTCAATTGCCGCGGAAAAACTATTAACGTTAATACGGTAATAGTTAGCTGGATTTCAGTTCGCGGCCCAGGGAGCTACGAGCGGAAATCCAGCGAGAAAATTACTGTATTAAAGTTTTTTTCCGCGCACTATTACCGTAATAATGGTAATAGTGCGCGGACCGCGGGACTTTCAGCGTTTCCGCCGAGAATTGAATATGCCCCTTAATGTCAATTTTAAATTTTTTCCAGTAAATAAACCATTCTAAACAATGAAAGGGTAACTTGTAGTTAGAGAGGGCTTAATATCCTCTGATGCAAAAAATACCTCTGACAGACACGTTCCCTTAAAAAGTTGGGCAACTAAATCTTTCCAATATAATAGTTATGCTTTTCCTTAGGTTACTGAACAGTTGGATATGTGAACTTAGCGTTGCTTAAGCAAAATATTGACATAAATTTACAACAAAATCGCCTGGGGCATTTTCATGGCACAAATTCAAGTATTCAAATATCTTTTACCGCGGTACCAGAAACCGTCCAAAACTTCCATTCCATACAGGATTAGACTCAATCTGTTTTTTCCTATTAAACGATCACATAAAAATACGGAACACAATACATTTTTGTGGCGACGTACAAAGCCGCATGAAGACGTATGCCAATGAGTTTTCTAGTTAAGTGCATAAACCAAAGAGAAAAACAAGAACGGACTTGTGTTTAAGTAGCACGTTGTGTTCACAGCGTACACTTCATGTAGATGTGACCCGCACCGGTCTAGTGTTAGCAGACCAGGACGCAAAGATTTACTAACAGATTTAGACACCCAGCAAGGACACAAGGTAAGTGTGTTTGCTAATAGATTGGATTTAACAACTAGGCCTAACAAAACATTGATCTGAAAGCAGGAAAAATAATTAAAATAACCATTCGGCACAAAATAAGCCCTTTTAAATCTCACAATCATTTTTTCTCTACCTCAAAATAGAAATATACAAAGCATAATGTGCCGTGTGGATTACACAATTATGTAAACAAAAGGCCCCGTAGAATAAGACGATATATATTTATTAAACACAATTTATGTAATACAGTAATTGTATCAAAGATATAACATACACCAAAGTCTCATTGTTAACATCAGCGTAAATGTCTCCCATAAGAGAAAAATATATTGGATTGCTTAACTAAACTGGGATGCCTGCAATCTAAGATATATGCCTATACATCACAGTAATATTCAGCCCCTCCTTGTAAAAATACATAAGTGGGTGAATATTGCATTAACCAATCTTGAAAATGCCACTATAGCCCCATCAGTCCTTTGTTAAAGCGTACAGCTAGGTGCGGAAATATTTGGACAGTGACGATTTTCATAAGTTTTGCTCTGTACGCCACCACAATAGATCTGAAATTAAACAATTGAGATGCAATTGAAGTGCAGACTTTCAGCTTTAATTTGCGGGGTTAAACAAAAATATATGAAACATTTAGCACTTATATACACAGAAATACAAATGATGACAATAACAGTGGCGCTTAATTCAGAATTGAGAATAAATGTGTATATATATATATATATATATATATATATATATATATATATATATATATATATATTAGTCCAATATAATTCACACCCGGTGACATCCTTAATAACAAAGTGGCAGCCTCCCTTCAAATTTGGATGGTATACCAAATAAAGTTTAATGAAGACGGATGAGATGGGGTATGGCGCCTTTGGTGTATTATTGTGGGTAAGGTAACCCAGCAAACCAAGGTATGTGTATATGCGTACCAGCTGTCTGCTTGAATACAGCTCCTCAATATACAGGGTAGACAATTCTGCTGTGGTCATGCAGGTCCGCTGTATCTCATAGGTCCATGCAAAGAGAGAAGAAACCCAAATAGTGTGATACCGTTCCAAGCTTGAAAGCGTCAGTGTGTCATCTTCTCCAACGTTTCCATTCCTGCTATTAGTTACGTAAAATTGTTTCTACATTTACTATATACTTGCTGAGTGATACCTGCGGCTGAGTGCGACCAAGAACTACCAAGTACTAGACAAGCTGTCTCCATACCAGGATGAGCTGAGGCGGTTGTCACGGAATTAAGATACAGATAAGCTGTTTTTTTTTCATTATATTCGGTACACGGCCACTTGGTGCTTTTATTTAGTCTTTTATTGTTTGATTCCATGTAGAAGGAAAATATATATTGTCATAATTTGTATAACATCTCTTTCTGGTACGCCTATATCTGGGTGGTGGAACTATAATGCAAATGCTTCTGTAACGGTATCACACTATTTGGGTTTCTTCTTTCTTTGCATGGACCTATGAGATACAGCGGACCTACGTGACCGCAGCAGAATTGTCTACCCTGTATTCAAGCAGACAGTTGGTACGCATATGTACATACCTTGGTTTTCTGGGTTACCTTACCCACAATAATACACCAAAGGTGCCATACTTATATACACAGTCCCCTATTTTCAGGGCCTCAAATATAATTGGACAAATTAAGAATCATAAATAAAATGTTAATTTGTAATACTTTGTGGTGCAATGATTGCCTGAAGCCTGGGACCCATGGACATCACCTAATGCTGGGTTTGCTCCTTTATTAGGCATTGCCAGGCCTTTACTGCAGCTGAATTGTTCGTGGGTATTTCTGCCTTTAGTTTTGTGTTCAGCAAGAGAAATGAATGTTTTTATCAGGTTGAGATCAGGTGACTGACTCAGCCATTGCAGAATATTCCACTTCTTAGTCTTAGTATGTTTCAATTGATTGTCCATCTGTCCTGTGAAGCGCCGTCCAATCAGCTTTGCTGAATTTGAGCAGACAGTAAATCCCTATACATTTCTGTTGTTCCAGAACTGGGCTGGCATTTTTAGATGTTTTTTTGGCAAAGTGTAATCAGGCATATTCCTGAAGTTTATGAACGGTTAGCACCTTGTGATGAACCCTCTGTATTTGAGCTCTTTATGGTAGACTTGGATAATGATATACCTACCTCCTGGAGAGTATTCTTCACCTGACTGGATGTTGTGAAGGGTTTTTCTTTACCATGGAAATGATCCTGTTGTGTGCTGTGGATGTCCAGGCTTTTTTGCTTTGCTGAGCTCACCAGGGAGTTCTTTGTTTTGCACAGAATGTACCAAACTGTTGATTTGGCCACTCCTAAGGTTCCAGGGATGTCTCACATGAATTTTGTTTTGGTTTTTGCAGCCCAAGGATGGCCTGTTTCACTTGCATTGAGAGCTCCTTTGACCGTATGTTGTGGGTTCACAGCAACAGCTTTCAAATGCAAAGGCCACACTTGGGATCAAGTCCAGACCCTTTTGTCTGCTTAACTGATAAACACAATAACTAAAGGAAAAGCCCACACCTGTCTATGACACAGCTTTTGAGTCAATTGTCCAAAAACTTTTTGATACCTTGAAAAAGAGGAGGATACATATTAAACAGCTGTAAATACTAAACCCTTCAGCCAATTTAGATGTGAATAGCCTCAAATTAGAGCTGATAGTTCTAACTGTAGGTAAACATTCATTACATAACTGTATCTTGAATATGTTTTGGTAAAATAGCAAAAATTGTCCAAATACAAATGGACGTAACTGTATATCAGGCTGGATTCATCTAAAGCGCCTGTATGTTTATCTATTAAGAGAAACATTTATCTGATTGATGCTGATATTAATAAAGAGACTTTGCATCAAGAATATAACTAATATCAATCACTGTATTTATAAACTTGTGAGTTTAATATATATATTTAATCAAAGTGAACTTTGCTTACACAATTCAGGACACTGTACTATGTGTCTATCTTGGGGCCAGCAGTAACCTTAGCTGTTTTATGCAGGGTTGATAAAATGTATTTATTCTTACGTACACTTAATTGGTGTAGATGGTTATTCTACTTCAATTTGCCAGTGTCCCATTACTGTAAACTATAGCACTCAATCTCTATCTAGCGCTTGGTATACTTGTATTAGATTATCTTCTCTACCTTAATTAACCTGCTTTTAGCAGCCGTTTACACCAGTAAATCCAAACCTCCAACATTTTCCATAAACTCCTTTCTGATTCTGCACATTATAGAAATCCAGCAAAATCGAAAATATATCATCTGTCTCTCTTCACTTTCAAGATCCTTTAAATGTGTCAAATGTAATTCAAGCTCTGCCTGTACCTAACTAATCTCCATCTATGACCTTTTCCTCTCAACCAACCTCAACTTTCTGGCAATAACAGAAGCAATGCTCAAACCACCAGCCCTCCGCTTCCCCCACACCTGCAGGATTGGACTCCTCTATTCTTCCATGTTTATGAAGTACATATTGATCTGAATATTCCACCCTCTCTCACTGTGTGTTGTCCCCCTTGACCACCCTAGCAAGCGCTTAGAAATATTTTTCTGCCTGGCTCTCTTAATATTTATCCAGTGACCTCACCAATCATCATTTTTGGAGATTTTAAAATCATGATGATCCACATTCTCTTTCTGCTTTAATGCTACTACCTCAGCCTCTCCCAGTGATGCTGATCTGCCTAGATCAGCATCTGATTTCTTTAACCTTCTTTCCCTCTCTCAAACCATCACAGAGTCATCTGCAATCTCTTCGCTGCCACCCGTTACATTCTAACTCTACGAAGCACCCGGATACATGCATAACTCTTACTTCTATTAATTTCCAACAATTTTCCACTTCTCTTAACAAATTATCTCCCCAATTCCTACATTCGGCACTGATCCAGCAGTCCACATCGTAATTACACCTTAGCACCAGCCTTAGTCGGGTGGTTCCAGTTACTTTTTCTTCCAAAATTTGACCACGAACGGCGTACAAATAGAACAATTATGTGTATTAAACTGAAAATGAGGCAAGAGGACCCTGCTTGCAAAGGAAACTTGCTGCCTTTAAAATCTTTCCAAAAATGTAAATTAGTAAAAACATCTTACACTTTTGATAACTTCCTCAAATAATACTGTAATTTAACACTTCTACTGAAATGCTCCGGACATTGCCAAAAAATATACTTCCAATCTCTCATCTCTTCTCACCCTGCCCACTCCATCCCCTTTCCAACCACCATCACTGCCCAAAATTGTGCTTCCAACTTCCAGGACATGACTGACACAGATCCATATGAAGTGATGATATCTTCCAGGAGCAACAACCTGTGTCATTCCCGTTACCCCTGGCATCTTCTCTATATTGTCCCCCCAAATGAAGACAAAATCTAGCCCCCTTATCCTCCTACTTATAGGCACACTAGACCCTATCCACTGACAAATTAGCTGTTCCAGTGTCCTGTGCTCATCTCAGCTTTCACCAACATCTAAAATCTCTCCCTCTCCACTGGTATATTTCCCATCATTAGTCCAGCTTGCAGCAATTACTCACATTCTGAAGAAATCATTTCTGTCCCAAATTGTCTCTCAGATTACTATCCCCTCTATCATCTCCCATACACCTCCAAAGTACACTCTTCAGTAAGGCTTTCGTCCACAACACTCCACAGAGACTGCAGTGACTACGTGGTCACTAATTTGATCACTGCTAATCTGAAGGCCATTGCTTGTCTATAATTCTCCTTGACCTCTCTGGTGCCTTTGACACCATTAAACAGTCCTTACAAAAACCCCTGTAATCACCAGGTCTTCAGGACACTGTCCTATCATGGTTCTAATCCTGCCTATCAAACTGTTCCTTCATTGTTTGTTTCTCTCCAGAACATGCAGATCTCAAACAAGACAATGCAAAAACTTATTTCTGCATTTATAAATCCCCTACATTGACTACTGCAATCTCTCACACCAGGCTTTTAACCCCTTCAATCCATTTTGAATGCAGCAGCTTAACAAATTTTCTTCCCCAAACTTTCTTGAGAAAATCTAACCCCACTACGCACTTATTCCATTTTAATCTGACTGGACCAATAGACAATCTGTGCAACTTAACCTCATGTATCAAACACCTATTTTCCTATAGATCTGAAGCCTGCGAACCTAGCCTCTTTGTTTAGTAATGTACAGTCTTGTTGTATTTCCATTTGTTCCCAAACGTAAATTGTTGCAGAGTAAGCCGACACTATATAAAGTACATATATAACCTTCTCATGGCTTGAATACAATACTGGTGATCTTTATATCAACTATACATTGAGGCATCAAATAACATTACAGCATACACCCCGATACGGCAAAACCCAAACGTCTCACCCTCTGTGTGTACTGCTTGTTGCAGGTAAAAAGAGCAGCCATTGATGTGGTGGAATGGCCACATGTAACACACCACGTTTATTATGTTAACAGGAAGCAAAACAATGTGCAAGGGAAAAAGAAAATCATTAACAAAGCAACACAGCATTTCAAAACCTCAGGCAACAGAAGGTCATGTGTACTAGAACTGCTCTACAAAGACCCTGAAATCAGGTGTAAAAACTCTTCTATATACAAGCAGAAAACCTAAGTTTGTATAAGTTAATCATAAAGAAATCTGCATTGAATAGTGTTCTAACAAATTCAGTAATTAGGATGCGCTTGACTGACATATGTTCCACATCAACCAATAAAATATTATGGATTGTGATCTTCACCCCTTAAAACATACAACCCTAGAATAAGTCACATACCTGTATGAACTGATAAATATAGTGCATTACCTGTGTGGGTGCTATGAGCCAGAATCACTTTCTCAGGACACAGATAGGATGATATAGAAGAACAAGTAGTGCAGACTCATTGATTGAGGCTGAAACATTTACTGCCAATAAGTCCCCCAGCCCAGGAACAGGAGGAGGGGAGATACAGGAATGTAAACAGTGCTGGGGGAGGGGCGAGATATAATAGTATCTCTGCTATATACCAAGCAATACATGTTCTACACACAACAGTACAATCTGACCCTAAAGCAGAGGTTACAATCCAGCCTCATTAGAGATCCCAGTAAGTCTGTCAAACAGTGCACTAGGGGGGAATTAGATGTAAGCATGCAAACAGCACTGAAGGAGGGAGGGGGGGGGGGGGGGGGGGCGCAAATCAGAATACACTTCTCTGTTACTTCCTCAGCCATACATGTACACAGCAGGGGAAATAAGACTCTAGACAGAAGAGCTTGCAATCTAGCCTGATGAGAGACAGATATGATACCTGATTGGAACTGGCACACACAGAATTGGAGGAAGGGAGATTGAGGAATGTAAACAGTACTGGAGTAAGGGGTTAATAATCACACATCAGCTTTATCTTCAGAAATGCATATTCTACATACAGCAAGAAAATTAAATTATAGACAAAAGAACTTGCAATCTAGTATGATGAGAGCAAACTATAAGACCTGAGAGGGACTGGAAAACCTAGAGCTGGGGGGGTTATAATCACACAGCAGCTATATCCTCAGGAATGCATGTTCTGCATACAGACTGAAAATTAGATTCTATACTGAAGAGCTTGCAATCTGACATGATGAGATCTGATTGGGACTGGCACCCACAGATCTGGGGGAGGGAAGATGCATGAATGTAAACAGTACTGAGAAGGGGGGGGTTAATAATCACACGTCAGTTAAATCCTCTGCAATACATGTTCTACATGCAGCAGGGAAATTAAATTCTAGAGACAGAAGAGCTTGCACTCTAGCCAGATGAGAGCTAGCTATAAGACCTGACTGGGACTGAGAGCCCTAGAGCTAAGGGAGGAGAGATCCAGGAAAGTAAACAGTAGTGAGAAGGGGGGATAATAAGCACATTATCTATATCCACAGCAATACATGTTCTACACATCGCAAGAAAAAAAAAAGGATTCTAGACAGAAGAACTTGCAATCTAGTCTCATGAGAGCCAGCTATGAGATCTGATTGGGACTGGTACAGAGTTGGGGGGAGGGGAGATCCAGGAATGTAAACAGTACTGGAGTAAGGGGTTAAAAAATCACATCCTCTATATGCTCAGCAATGGACGTTCTACATGCAACAGGGTAATAAGACTCTAGACAGAAGAGCTTGCAATCTAGCCTGATGAGAGCCAGCTATGAGATCTGATTGGGACCTGCACACAAAGAGTTGGGGGGAGGGGAGATCCAAGAATGTAAACAGTACAGGAGGAGGGGATGAGGACGAGCAGTCTGGGCTGAAGAGCTTGCAATCTAACCTGATGAGAGCAAGCTCTGAGATCTGATTAGGACTGGAACACAAAGAGTTGGGGGAGGGGAGATCCAGGAATGTAAACACTACAGGAGGAGGGGATGAGGACGAGCAGTCTGGGCTGAAGAGCTTGCAATCTAGCCTAATGAGAGCCAGCTCTGAGATCTGATTAGGACTGGAACACAAAGAGTTGGGGGAGGGGAGATCCAGGAATGTAAACACTACAGGAGGAGGGGATGAGGACGAGCAGTCTGGGCTGAAGAGCTTGCACTCAGAGCGCTGGCAGACCCCGGCCAGGAGGCCAGGCCCGGGGCAGTAGTTACCTGGGGGCCTCTGGGCGCTGTCTCTCTCCGGGATGAGGTGCGGCTCGGGCAGGGCTCCCGTCACCCACCTGTAGGCCGCTGTCCAGGCCGTACCCTCAGCCCGGCGAGGCCTAGGCGGCCGGGGAGGACGAGGGGGAAATACGCAACGACGACCCCGCTTCAAGATGGAGGGAGGAGAGCAGCCCGGTCATCCGCACCACGGGCCCCCGCTCTCCTCGCCGGTATTATCACTGTATTATTATTATTATATTACGGTTATCACTCTCCTCCCGCACAAATCTCCTCACAGTCCCCGCCGCGCACGCAACCGGCCAACCTCAACCTCGCCACGGCCCGCAGCTCCGCCCCCGCCGCCTCGACCGCGCCACGCCATTGGAGCGTAGGCAGGCAGCGAGAGACACCATTGGTCGGCGGACCTGTCAGTCCTAGCGGCCCCGCCTCTTTCTTGCCCAGCTCCTACGTCAAGGCTTTTTTTTTTTTTTTTTCATAGCAGCCGAGGGGGGAGAAAGGCTTGGAAGAAGCTCCGCCCATCAGAGGTTGATAAGGGGGCGTGTCCCTTGTTACGGGAGACGTTAAAGAGACGTCCAAGAGAAGCTTTTGAAAAGGGGGACGTCAATCAAAAGGAAAGGCTCCGCCTCTCTATGACGCGCCTCGGCTGCCTGACGCGTGCGTTGTTCATGGAGGGGGATGCGCTTGATTGACAGCCGGAGAAGAAAAGGAGATGTGTGCGCATGCGCGGATTGCGCTAATCACACAACGCGGTGTGTGCGCATGCGCGGATTGCTCTCTCACTATGGGGATCTATATTTAACAAGCAAGACATGTGGACTGGCTGCCAGGAGCCCAGTATTTTATTATTATTATTATTATTATGATTATGATTATTAGAAGTATTATCCATTCATTGATAGAGCACCAGTTTGATACATATAGTGGAGTATTGGTCCAGTCAGATTGCAATTGGAAAAAGTGCTTAGTGGTGCTATGTAATCACACAGCAATGTGGATGGTTTGAGTATAGAAAGAGAATAAATATAAGTTTGAGTGAACTGTGTACAGAGAAGGTAATCGGGTATTGTAGCCCAGGAAGGCGGCTCGGGAATTTCATAAATCTGTCCAAACAGGTGAGTATTTGGAGAACATTTAACATTTGGAAGGTTTGGAGGCTGGGGGAAAGTCTACAAGGGAGGGAAATCCACAGAGTGGGTGCAGCCGGAGAACAGTTCTGTAAGCGGGAATAGGAGCAGGTTAAGAGTATGGATGAGAGGTAGAGCGGTGGGGTAGAGTTGGGAGATATTCTGAGACAAGAAGAGAGATGTATATTGTAGCAATTTTGTTAGTAGAAATAGTTTATGTTGGATATAGTAAAGGGCAAGTGACAGCGACGAATGTAGGGACTGACAGAGCGGGACAGCAGTGGTAGAATTAATTGCAAGAATATTAGCCTACTTGCTGCGTGCAAAGTAGATTGTAGGGGTAGAAGTCTGGTTAGGGGAAGACTGGTAAGAAAGGAATTGCAATAGTCAATGCAGGGGATTATGCATAAGGTGGGCTCGCTGCTTGTAACCCAGCACTGTGGAGTATGTATAAGCTATATAAATAAACACTATTACTAGTTATTACCTCTTTCACTTCCAGGCCACCCTCCCTGCAGTCACAAGTCTATTTCCACCCTGTATATTTTGTGCTCTCAATGTTTTTGTTTTTAGCGAATACTTTGGAAAGAATTGTACCTACATTTCTATTATAGGCCATATTTTTGAACATCTATAAATCTATAACATAGAAACATAGGCTTTGACGGCAGATAAGAACCACTTGGCCCATCCAGTCTGCCCATGTTTTAACTCATGGTAACCTCCAACCCTATTTGATCCTATATTCTTCGTAAGGATATTCTAATGTCTATCCGAAGCATGTTTAACTTGCTCTACTGTATTATCCTCTACCACCTCTGATGGGAGGCTATTCCACTTATCCACTACCCTTTCTGTGAAGTAGTTTTCCCCCCTCTGAACCTACTTCCCCCCAGTGTCAGTGCATGTCCTTGTGTTCTAATATTTCTCTTCCTGTGTAGAATGTTTCCCTCCTGTACCGTGTTATAACCCTTGATATATTTGAACGTTTCTATCATGTCCCCTCGTTCCCTTCTCTGCTCCAAACTATACATATTAAGATCTTTTAGTCTTTCCGGGTAAGTTTTGTGCTGTAGGCCATGCACCATTTTAGTTGCCCTCCTTTGTACAGTCTCTAATGTATTTATATCCTTCTGGAGATATGGCCTCCAGAACTGAACACAGTATTCTAGATGAGGCCGTACCAATGACCTATACAGTGGTATTATTACTTCTTTCTTTCTGCTACTGATTCCTCACCCTATACAACCAAGCATCTGACTTGCCTTTCTCATTGCTTTGTTACATTGCTTACCTGCCTTTAAGTCACCTGAAATAGGTACTCCTAGATCCCCTTTCTCCTCAGTAGTTTCCATTTTAGTGACAGTTATACTATATTTAGCCTTTGTGTTTTTGAGATCCAAGTACATGATCTTGCATTTTTTTACATTAAAGTGTAGTTTCCACTCTTTTGACCATTTCGCTAGACTGCCTAGATCAGGGGTGTCCAACCTTTTAGCTTCCCTGGGCCACATTGGCAGACAACGAGTTGGTTTGGGCCGCACATAAGATACACTAACAATAACGATAGCTGATCATCCAAAAAACCATAGAAAACATAGTTAACATATATATATATATATATATATATATATATATATATATATGAGAGAAAAAGTGATATATATATATATATATATATATATATATATATATATATATATATATATATAGATCACTTTTTTTTCAAATCCCACTATACTTACTTTTCAATCACCCTGTTCAAAAAATCCTCCCTAGTTCTTATACTATAATCACTTTTTGTATTGTTTCGGTGCAATATCATTTAAGCCAGGCATTGTATATCAGGGTGCCCTGACCAGGCCTGCGGTACCTGACATATACATCACTGTGACCCCAAATTGTGACCTGTTTTGATAATTACACCACTATGTTAGTTAAGGGATAACAACTTATAATGGGCCAAAGAGAATAATATATAATGTCCCATTAGTATTACAAGTAGAAGTATGTAGCAGGAAGATAAGGTCCATGATGCTCCAGGACCAGGTGACTTTTATTCACTTGTCAGCGTCCCTTGAAATAATAAAAAAAGTCCCCCTTAACTTACCTTTTAATCGGCTTGTTCTCCTGTCCTCTTCTCTTCTTTTCTCCAATTCTGTGCTGATGATTGTTCTTCTCGCGCGGGTGTCTCCTCTGTGGATGTTGGGCGTGATGACATCACGCCCGACATTCACTGCGAGCGCCGGACGGAGGAGGGGAGGAGACAAGGGAGGGAGCCGGAGTACCAGCTGTTGTGACCGCGTGACCGCAAGGTAAGTAGTTTCTTTTCTTTTTTTTGCAGGATTTTTTTTTTCCATTAAGAGCGCTACCCCCTTGCCACAAACAAAACTCCTTCTGGGCCACATTTACAGGCGTGCTGGACCGCATGCGGCTACCGGGCCGCGGGTTGGACAATCCTGGCCTAGATCATCCTGGTGTGTCTAACCTGTTGCATATCTTTGTGTCATCTGCAAAAAGACATACTTTCCCTTCAATACCATTTGCAATGTCACCAATATAATAACTAAGGCTCACTTATGAAGTGACTCATTTGCCTTTCAAAGCACTTTGCATAGACTGAAAATGTGCTTGTAAAAGTGTTATGGTTTGATGGTATGGTTATAATTAATTTCTATTGAGTTCTTTATCTAGGTAATTTACCAACATTATGGCTGCATCCTTTATAATATGTTGAGTTGTGTTTGCAAAAGTTTTGCTTAAACATTTGCTGTGTTTTTTGCTTATTTTTTTAAAAACGTGAAAAATTGCTGAATCACTTTAAATTGCTGAAGACGCTTCTGTGACGCTACCGTTTCCCCTTATCTTGTAGCCGTACAGTGCAAAAATACGATTTCATTTTACTGAGTGAGGTTACTAATATTCGATAAAGGGGAGGAGGGGAACATTTTAGTTGTCTTCCTTGTTGTATGGAGGGAAAGTCAGTATTTTCCACTCCACAGAAGGACTAATCTTTGGCATCGTCCTCCCTGCGCTGACGGAGATCGGACACGTTATTTTATTTGTAATGGGACTCGCCAGGGCCCGATTAAGGGCTAGCAGCGATCGCTGCCAGACTGCCTGTCATGTGATAGTGACAGTCGGGACCGCTCTTTTAGACCAGGGGGGTGGTCCCGATGACTCCAGCCCCAGCTACATTTACGAAAAAGAAAAAAAATACATCTCGGCCACGCTGCACCCCCCAGGCTCCAGCACCCCAAATGTTTTCCAACATGGCTGTCACGGGCACTAGGAGTTCTGCCCAGGATTCACCAGTTGACTATGCTTACCAGAGGGGCGGAGTTTGCACAGCGGTCCTCTGGCAGCAGGGTGAATAGTGGAACGTATATAACAGCAGATAGAGAGAGAATGCCAATGGAATTGATGATAGTCAGTGACTTGCAGCTATAATGGTAGATGAGTCAGCGACTTGCAGCTATAATGGTAGATGAGTCAGCGACTTGCAGCTATAGTGGAAGGCAGGTTTCAACCACGGAGAGCAGGGTGGACGTGAGCAGGTGAAGGAAGGTAATGGGAGAGTCAGTGGTCTGCGTTCAGCAAGTTGTACTACCGCTGTGTAGGGAAGACTTGTGCAGGTGCAGGTAGGTAGCGGGAGAGTCAGTGGTCTGCGTTCAGCAAGTTGTACCACTGCTATGAAGGGAAGACTTGTCCAGGTGCAGGTAGGTAGCGGGAAGTCAGTGGTTTGCGTTCAGCAAGTTGTACCACTGCTGTGAAGGGAAGACTTGTGCAGGTAGGAGGCGTCAGTGGTCTGCAGACAGCAAGTTGTACCACTGCTGTGATGAGAAGACTTGTCCAGGTGCAGGTAGGTAGAGGAGGCGTCAGTGGTCTGCGGACAGCAAGTTGTACCACTGCGAGGAGGTGAGGACTTGTCCAGGTAAGGATAAGTGGAGGAATGAATAGAGTCAATAATTGTATGAATACAATGAGAGCACAGAGGAACTAGCTCCAAACAGATATGCAGCGTTATAGCTAATAGTCTATGGCGGTATGTATACCGCTGCTGAGTAGAGAGGCTTGTACAAGCGGATATGCAGCGTATCAGCTAATAGTCTATAGCGGGTATGGATACCGCTGCTGAGTAGAGAAGCTTGTCCACGAGGATATGCAGGCACAGCAGGAGCGCTGAACGGCTGAAGCGGGTATGGGAACCGCAGGTGAGCAGAGCAGGTAATCCAGCAGACAGCTGAGGACACGAGCAGGATACAGAAGTCAGTAGCGGGTATGGGAACCACCGATGAGTAGAGCAGGTAATCAGCAGGAAACTGAAGACACGAGCAGGACACAGGAGACACCTTCAGAGACTCACAGGGAATGAGACTCAAGATCAGGCAACGATGTAATGAGCACAGGTGCCTTAAATAGGGAGAGGTGCCTGATCCTCCAAAAGCAAAGGTCATAAGAGTTTTTTGGTGCTGCGCATGCGCAGTCCATCAAGATGGCGGTCGGCCGCGGCTCAGGACAGGCGCCGGCAGGAAGGCTATAGAACCACGCGCCAGCGCAGAGGCACTCACGGTCCGGTGAGTGACAGTACCCCCCCTTTTAAAGGTGGGCACAGAACACTTGGAGCTGGGTTTGCCCGGATACTTGGAATAAAATCTTTTTAGAAGAGCTGGAGCGTTGAGATCATCTGCGCGGATCCAAGAACGCTCCTCTGGACCAAAGCCCTTCCAGTGCACAAGAAAGCGAAGAACTCCTCGCGAAATTTTAGCATCTAAAATATGAGTAAATTCAAACTCTTCCTCTTGATGAACTTGTACTGGCCGAGGTGCTGAAGGAGGAACAGAGAAACGGTTGATGATAAGAGGCTTGAGTAATGACACATGGAAGGCGTTGGAGATACGAAGGTTCTTAGGTAATAGTAGTTTGAAGCACACCGGATTTATCACCTGAGTGATCTTGTATGGACCAATGAAACGGGGAGCGAACTTCATGGACGGAACCTTCAGGCGAATATTTTTGGTAGAAAGCCATACGCGGCCTCCAATTTTAAGTGGTGGAATAGCTCGCCTCTTTTTATCAGCAAAACACTTGTATCTGGCAGATGTCTTCTTCAGGCAGGAATTAACTTGAGACCAGATATTTTTGAAACTCTGACATACACTCTCCACTGCAGGAATTTGGGTGGGAGGGAGGGCAGGAAATTCTGGGAAAGACGGATGGTGACCGTATACCACAAAGAATGGACTTTTTGAAGATGACTCGTTATACATATTGTTATGGGCGAATTCAGCCCATGGAAGTAAATCTACCCAGTTGTCTTGGTTGGCTGAGGAGAACATCCTTATGAAAGTCTCAAGATGTTGGTTGACTCTCTCGGCCTGTCCATTTGATTGAGGATGGTAGGAGGATGATAGTGACAATCGGATACCCAAGGTCTTGCAAAGGGCTCGCCAGAATCTGGAGACGAACTGTACTCCTCTATCCGAAACAATCTCAGATGGACATCCATGAATTCGCAAGATCTCCTTGATAAAATGATCAGCCAGAGTAGACGAGGAAGGTAAACCGGTCAAAGGAACAAAATGTGCCATTTTCGAAAATCTATCCAACACTACCCAGATGATATTGCACTTTTTACTAGGAGGAAGATCGGTGATAAAGTCCATACTAATATGGGTCCAAGGCTTGGAAGGAATGGGTAGTGGTTGAAGTAATCCCGCTGGTTTTCTGCGGGGGGTTTTAAACTGGGAACACACCTCACACGTACCACAAATTCTTTGACATCTCTCCTCATAGAGGGCCACCAGTAGCTTCGAGAAAGGACTTCTAACGTCTTGCGTTCACCCGAATGTCCAGAAAAGCGTGAGGAATGATACCACGATAATATTTTTTTACGTAGAGATGGAGGCACAAGGGTTCTCCCAAATGGTAGCACCTTGGTGGAGGAAGTGGCCAGAGTCACACATTTGGGATCCAATATGGGATGAATAGGACAATCTTCAGCGTCAGAGGACGCCACAAACGCCCGAGATAAGGCGTCTGCTTTTCGATTCTTGGAAGCTGGTTTGAAGGTTATGATAAGCTCAAACCGGTAAAAGAAAAGTGACCATCTTGCTTGACGAGGATTCAAACATTGGGCAGACTGCAAATATAACAGGTTTTTGTGATCCGTAAAAATAGTAACAGGATAACGAGCTCTCTCCAGCAGATATCTCCACTCCTCTAATGCTGCTTTTATGGCCAACAACTCCTTGTCCCCGATAGTGTAATTTCTCTCCGCAGGTAGAAGACCTCGAGAGTAGAAGGCACAAGGATGGAGTTTTTGTTGCTCCGATTTTTGAGATAGTATGGCCCCTAGGCCAACATTAGAGGCGTCTACTTCCAAAAAGAAATGAAGGGTCAGGCTGTCGAAGAACAGGAGCGGAGGAGAAGGACTTCTTGAGGAACTGGAAAGCTTGAAGGGCCTTGGAGGACCATTATTTAGTGTTAGCTCCCTTCCGGGTCAGAGCCACTATTGGAGAAGCGATGGAGGAAAAACCTTGAATGAAACGTCTGTAGTAGTTTGCAAAACCTAAAAAGCGTTGGATTGCTCTGAGAGTGGTTGGCTGGGGCCAACGTAGTACAGCGTTCACCTTTTCAGGATCCATCTTTAGACCAACTCGGACACAATATATCCTAAGAATGGAATCTGGGATAGCCTGGGATAGCTCAAAGGAACATTTTTCTAACTTGCAGAATAAAGAGTTTCTCCGGAGTCTGGAAAGGACCTCTGCCACATGTTGATGATGAGTGGGCAGATCCTGAGAAAAGATTAATATGTCATCCAGGTAGACGACGACACAGACATACAACTAGTCCCGGAAGATCTCATTCACGAAACCCTGAAAGACAGCGGGGGCGTTACACAACCCGAAGGGCATAACTAGATATTCATAGTGACCATCCCTGGTGTTAAAAGCTGTCTTCCATTCGTCTCCAGACTTGATCCGGATTAAATTATAGGCGCCTCGAAGATCAAGTTTGGTGAATATCCGGGAAGTTTGCAGATGGGATAAATATTAGTTTTTTTTATAGCATGTTTTATCACTCAGTTGTCTATTAGCTTCTTCCAGATAATCTTCTATGGGCCACATCACAATATTGCCTCCCTTATCGGAGCTTTGGATAACTACGTCTTCCAGTTTTTAGATTTCTTTAAGAGCTTTCTATTCATCGTTGAGATTAAGGCCTTATGTTTAGTATGTTTGAGCAGTTTATCGAAATCTCGTGATACAAGATCTAAAAATGTTTAGCGAGAATGTTACATGTGGGCAAAAGGTAGATCTTCTTTTTAGTTTGGCAACATGTTTCGATGTATCGCTTTTATCTCTAAGAATCTCCTGTTGTAAGTCTTCCAGGACTTGGATTGCTTCCTCATCCTATGATGTCAATCTTAATTCACTGATAGAGACAGTGTTTCTTTTAGTCTAAAATACTTATATAAGAGAATTTTTCTTACGTAAAGGTGAAGATCCTTTTCCATTTTAGATCTATTTGGGCATCTGGTTGGTGCCAGATATAAGCCCTTAGATAATAAATTATATTGTGCTGTTGTTAGGTCCTTTTTAGAGAGAGTAATTGCTTTTAGAAACTGTTCAGAATGATCTATCGTTTGGATTGTCTGTATCGGGGAATTCCCCTTCCATCCTCTGGTACCTCTTTTTCTTAAGTTTCTTCCTACTCATTTGCGTTCTTTGGTGAAGATATCTGTTATGTCTACCCTGGGGCCTCTTCCTCAAAATCCTTTTATGTAAATGGTGTAACTCCAGATCTTTTTCGGCTCTCTGTGGGTTCTCCATCCGATATTTCAATTTCTGATGTACTATAGTTATAACTTTTATATCTATTCTGATCTTATTGGTATTCCATTTGGAAATTTCCTCATTTTCGTTTCTATAAATGATTGTTTAATTTCTCTTATTTCTTTTTTATATTTATCATATCATTTTTGGAATTAATCTAATCCTTAATTTTTTTTAAATTTATCTCCCAGTTCTGTGATTTTTTTGCGTATATTCTTCAAGTTTTATTTGATCATGTTTTATAAGGCTCTTTAATAGATCATTATAGCATTTTAAAAGAATAAGTTCCCATTCCTGTTTAAGATCACTAATAGTGCGGTTGTAGGTTGGATATAATTTTGGTCTAAGTCCTCTGGGCATTATATTATATTTAATATATTGGTTGAACGTTGTTTTGTTCCAAAATGTTTTGCTTTCTCTTATCAATAGATATTTTAAATCAATCAACTTGTCTGTCCAAGTTTTACCCTGATTGGTAATGGCTGATCTCTCATTAAAGATTATGCCTATCTCATCATTACATAGATCTTGGACCTGATTCATTAAGGATCTTAACTTGAGAAACTTCTTATTTCAGTCTCCTGGACAAAACCATGTTACAATGCAAGGGGTGCAAATTAGTATTTTGTTTTGCACATAAGTTAAATACTGACTGTTTTTTCATGTAGCACACAAATATCAACTTTAAATTTCAGTGTACAAATAAGTATTTGTGTGCTACATGAAAAAACAGTCAGTATTTAACTTATGTGCAAAACAGAAAACTAGTTTTCACCCCTTGCATTGTAACATGGTTTTGTCCAGCAGACTGAAATAAGAAGTTTCTCAAGTTAAGATCCTTAATGAATCATTCCCCTTGTCTCTGATTCAGCTCTTGTCATAAATTAAGAGTTACCATTGTGATTGATCCACTTAGTTTAAGAGTTCATGTAAACACTTATATGAGTACGTTATGTTTGATCTTAGTTTTCACTTAAATCACTGTGCTGACAAAAGAAAGGTTGTAAAAGAAATAAAAAGACTGTATGAAAATAAAGTGTTATTGTTGCACTAGTATAACTTGAAAAGACTGTGACTCTTTAATACAATTTCAAAGTTTATATTAATTTATTCAACTTTGTTTCCTTACAGGTACCTTGAATGTTTTTCAAGATAAATCAAGTAGATGTGTTACCAATATTAAATGTCAATTATAGACGAAAGAAAAATAGAAGCTGATTATAAAATTGATGCACAA
The DNA here is from genome assembly GCF_038048845.1 of Mixophyes fleayi. Taxonomy (NCBI): domain Eukaryota; kingdom Metazoa; phylum Chordata; class Amphibia; order Anura; family Limnodynastidae; genus Mixophyes; species Mixophyes fleayi. The sequence continues at coordinate 445,655,090 of NC_134402.1, read as the reverse complement.
ACAGTCCTACTACATACATATTATTCTATGTACCCGAATCTTTAAATAAAATCTAACTTTTATTTATACACACAAATAAAATTAAAATAAAAGCCGCAACATATTTAAGTCATAAAATGAATAATGTGATTTTAAAATTGCTATGTGTGTCCCATGAGCTATTGGTTATATATTCTTACTAGTCTTGGATTTAAGACTGAAGATTTGTTTCATCCTGGCATGTTTGCTATCAGCAGCTGATGGGAAGTGCTGGTGCTTTATTGCCATTTGGAGATTTTTCGGGGTACCTCTTGGTAAGTTAGCCCTCAATGTAAATACTTCCTTAAACGTATCAATTGAATCTGCCATCACGACCTTCCCTGGCAGCGAATTCCATATCTTGACTGCCCTTACTGTAAAGAACCCCTTCCTTTGATGGTTGTGAAACTTCCTCTCCTCTAACCTTAGGGGGTGACCGTGTGTCCTGTGTATAGTCCTTGGGGTAAAAAGTTCCCATGAAAGATCTCTGTGTTTACCCTTAATATATTTGTACATAGTAATCATATCCCCTCTTAGACGTCTCTTTTCTAAAGTAAACATGCCTAAACTGGCTAACCTTTCCTCATAACTTAATGACGCCATACTCTTTATCAATTTTGTCACCCTTCTCTGAACCCTTTCTAGTTCCAAATATCTTTTTTATAGAATGGTGCCCAGAACTGTACTCCGTATTCAAGATGAGGTCTTACCAACGATTTATACAGTGGCAAAATTACACTGTCTTCCCTTGAATCTATGCCCCTTTTTATGCATGCTAATACTTTATTGGCCTTTGCAACTGCTGCTTGACATTGAGCACTATTGCTAAGTCTACTGTCTATGAGCATTCCCAAATCTTTTTCCATTATAGATTCCCTAAATTTATCCCATTTAATGTATAGATTGCGTGCTTATGTTCGATCCCTAAATGCATAACCTTACATTTATCTATGTTAAACTTAATCTTACATTTGGCTGCCCAATCCTCCAGTTTATTTATGTTTCTCTGTAGAGTAACTTGCTCTAATTTTATTATCTTTCAAAGTTTAGTGTCATCTGCAAAAATTTAAACTTTGCTCTCTAAACCATTACCAAGGTCATTAATAAATATATTAAAAGGGGGTGGCCCCAGCCGTAGGTCTAGCTATTTCTGAATTAACATCTTTTTTTTCTTCAAAAACTGCGTCCCAGTCTGTAGTTTATAGACTCCTTTAGCGTACTAAAACGTGCCTTTCTAAAGTTTAAAGTCCTAGTTGATCCCTTATAATGTTACTCCTGGAAACTAATTTCAAATGATATTTGATATTATGTTTACATTATTTATTACTAGGTCCAGTATAGTCCGGTTTCTAGTTGGTTCATCTACTATTTGGATCATATAATCAGGGCCTGATTAAGGGTTCCAGGTGCCCTAGGCTAACACACCGGTTGGAGAGCTGTCTCTCACTGGCTAAAGTGATAGCCAATGATGTTTGGTCATGAAGTGAAAACCCACCACTAGAAATCCTGCTTTTGCCTCAGCACTGCCCCATTTCAACGCATCATCTGTCCCATGCGTTATGTTGGAAGGAAAAAAGAATCAGATGACCAGAGTAAGAAGCGCCCGCATCAACAGTGACAGCCAGCTAGCAGCGATCGCTGCCAGACTGCCTGTCATGTGATAGTGACAGTCGGGACCGCTCCTTTAGACCAGGGGGTGGTCCCGATGACTCCGGCCCCAACTACATTTACAAAAAAGAAAAAAAATACATATCGCCCACGCTGCGCCCCCCAGGCTGCAGCCTGGTCAGCCTATTGGCTGATCAGGCCCTGGGACTCGCGCTTCCAGCTTCACTCCAGCAAAGAAGCATATCTCTAGACGCACCGTTTGACAAAGCTTCATGTTAAATTTATATACGGTCTATACCAGGGGCGGACCTAGACGTCATTTTTAAGGGGGGGGGGCGATTTTGCATAATCACGCCTCTCCTTCATTCTGCTTGAATGGCCCCGGAAAACCCCGCCCACCACCCATGATTGGCCAGCCCCCTCCACACGTTTTGATCGGCGTCTTGGACCCAGATTTAAAGGACTTGTGCTGCCTGGGGGGGGGAGATTGCCCCGATCGCCCCCCCACCTGGATCCGCAACTGGTCTATACAGGCGCCCCAGACTGCTAAATTTTTTCAAACATTAAAAATCAAGTATGAGGTCCGGTGCTAGTCCTCGTGCCAATCCACCATGAGAGAACCCATGTAATTTGGTGGCGTTCGTGACCCTCTAACAGTGCGAGAATGAAATCACTGCCATAGTAATAACCTCGGCATGTACTGTGCTAGATTGGAGCATTTCCCGTCATTGCAAAACCTCCCCTTTGTCTCTCTCCAGCCTGCAACTTTCAGCCACCACTTCAGAATGATTTATTTCCTTATTGCAGGATGTCAGACTCCAGAACAACATGATAACCATCTCAGCTATCATTGTTGCTGGGTCTAGGGGAAGCCCCTCATCATTCGTGGAACAGATAGCATGGAGACCCGGCTATTACATGTCCCTTCTGACACCAACCATCAGGAGTTTTTGACAGTCAACTTAGTGTGCTGCCAGAATTAACTAGGAAATTTTTGATGTCTCTTTGTAGATATGTACGCACAATTGTGTACTATCAGAGGTGCCACCGGCTTCTCTCTCCGCTGCTTCGTCATAGCTTCCACGATGATTTATAAAACATTTTTGGTAGATGTCAGGCTGAACAACTACCCCTGCATAGGCAAACCGAGGGGGGGGGGTTTCCTGGTGTCTGGAAACCCTCCTCCAAGCCTGCGGCACTGTATAATTGAGGTGGCTGAACCCTGCCACCGCTTCACATGGCTCTGCTTGAAAAGGGAGAGCATTGCCCATGTATATTATGGGAATAGGAAGAGTTGGAGAGCAGCCAATCACTGTCTAAAATTATAGCCACACCCCCATGCATTTTGGTCACGCCCACTGGCTGCGTGGTGTGGAAACCCCCCTCTTCAAATCCTGCGTTTGCCCCTGCCCTGCACAGCCCCTACGACGGCCATAATAATGTTTTACCTGAGGCTCAGACTCCTTTTGGCCTAAGGGAACCTGAAATAAAGGTATTCAGGGAATGTCTGGTTAATAATGTTAATTTGGGGCTAATCCCTGCCGGGACTCCCATCTTCTTTCTAGGAAAGAAAATGGATCTTTATGTCCGTGTTGATTACTGTGCCCTGCATTCAGTTACAGTTTGGAATCATTATGCACTTCCTTTATTCCCAGAATTATTAGAACAAGTACAGGCTGCTAAACTTTTAAAGTTAAATATTAGGGGGGGCCTATAATTTGATCTGGGTCAAACCAAGAGACGACTGGCAGCTTTCCGCACCAAATATGGACATGAATAATGTGTAGGACCCTTTTTCTCTTTACAAACCCTCTGATACCTTTTAGTAGGTCATCAGTGATGTATTCAGAAGTCTACTGGGCCAGTTTGTAGTGATGTATTTGGATGATACAGTGGTTTATTTGCAGGCTCTTACGGAAGATCGAAAAACATCTCCGAATTGTCTTAGCACATCTCCAGTAACACAATCGCTGCCAGGTGGCGAAAAATCTTCCTTCGGACAAATATCTATGGAATTCCGGAGTCATATTATTTATCTGCAAGGCTTACAGATGGATGTTAATCTGTAATTTGATGACTGGTCTATTCTCAAATATGTTAAGGAGTTCCAACACTTCATTGGTTTTACCAGTTCTTACCGCAGCTGCTTTATCCGTAACTTTTCTAAAATTATGGCTCCCGTTACCACATTGCCCCACAAGATTCACACTTTCAAAAGGGTCTGTAGAAGCTGAACAAGCCTTCACCACTCTGGTATAAGCTCACCCCCATCCCTGCCTCTCATTCTGAAGGTAGATAAAGCTATAGGAGCCTTTCTGTCCAAAAAGCAAGGAGAAAAAAATGCTTCTCCATCTTTCCTCCAGATTCATTAAGGAAAGGAAAGCAAAAAATGAGTAACTTTGCACCTTGGCAAAACCATGTTGCACTGGAGGGGGATGTAAATTTAAAATGTGATGGCAGATTTATATTTGGGGTAGGATGTCCTAGATCAACCTTACACTTCAGTGTACAAATAAAGCTATCAAGTATTTGTGTGCTACATGAGAAAATAGCCAGTATTTATGTGCAAAATAATAAACTAATATGCACCCCTTGCATTGCAACTTGATTTTGTCCAGGAGAAAACTTACACATTTTTTGCATTACTTTCTCTAATGAATCAGGCCGATTGTGTCTACTATTCCCCCAAATTACTACCGGCTGAACAAAATTATGGAATTAGAGAACTTCTTGCTATGAAAGTTGCTTTCAAAGTGTGGCAACACTTGTTGGAAAGAGCTTCAGTTCCCTTTATGGTCTTCACAAGCCGTAAACCTTGAGTACCCTGGAATTCCAATACAGTCAGTTGAGTGTCTGACATATAAACCCAAATTGTTTATACCTACAGAGAAATTACAGAGAGAGGTCTTATGAGAGCATCATAATGCTTTAACTGCGGGCACCTAGTGGACTCTAAAGTTCAATATACGCTATTGGGGGCCAACTGTTCAACAGACTGTACAACGATATCTTACATCCTGTTCTACCTGTGCCAGGAATACGATTCTTCTCCAGCTGGGTATTTACAGTTACTACCTATTCTTTCAAGACATTGAAGATTCACTTCTAGGAACTTAATTTCATCGTGGTCTCCCCCTTCTGGTTATGATACTTTACTAGTAACTGAGGACAAATTCACCAAACAAGGTCATTTTGTCCCTTTAAAAGGCCTTGCGTCAGCTCAGATCTTTATTAAATACGTTTACCTCCTCCATGGTTGTCCAGAGGACATTGTATCTGACCGAGATCTTCAGTTATCCACACGGTTCTGCAAAGCTTTCTGTGATAAGCTCAAAACAAAAATATCAACCGTCTACCTTCCCCAGTGAAACGGACAAATGGAGCGTGTTAACCAGACCTACTCAGTAAGGGGTACTTTAATGAGCTCCCTGTTTGACCTTTGACATTGTAGTAAAACACTGTGCACATGAGTCTACTCTCTGGCTCAGAAATTAAAGAAATATCACTAGAAAATGGCTTGGTAGGGGAACTTTGGGCATAGCTTAATTGGTCTTAATTTCCCAATAAGGAACAATTATGTCCGTGCATCCTAGGATCTTCATACAAAATACAAGTGAAAGTTGTATGTGTTTTTTATTTGGTGGCTAATGCAATGTAAAACCGTAGTTTGCAGCTTGGTGGAGACAGTTTCTCACTGTCACGGACTTACCTGATCCCCGCCGCTCCGTCCAGCCGCACTTCCGCATTCAGGACCATGTGACCGCACCCGGAGGCGGTCACATGACCACAACCCTAGAGGCGGGGATTTTGAATCCCCTTCAGTATAAAAACCTCACTCTGACACTCGCTGAGTGTCAGAGCAACACTTACCTGTTCCTGGCTCCTGCTCTTCGTGGATTGCAGTGTCTTCCTGTTTCCAGTGTCTCCTGTGTGCTGATCTCTGCCTGTTTGACTTCCCTGGCTCTCCTATCCCTGTGTACCGACCCGGCTTGCTGACCATTCTCCTATTCTTGTGACCCGTGTACCGAACCTGGCTTGTTGACTCCGAGTTGCCTTCTGATTCTGCCTGACTCCATTCCTGTGTACCGAACCGGCTTGTTGACTCCGCTACCACCGCTTCACTCCGCTGTACTACATCTTGAGGTGAACCTGGGGACCGCGACCTGCGACTCCTGGCAGCGAAGCCCACCCCGCCTTGCGGCGGTTCTTGGTGAACACCGGGGAGATCGTTAGACTCCGCTCCTCAGGTAAGCCAGTGCTAATCAAGATTAGTAATGTAGTATCCAGAATCTGTTACACTCACCTCCGGTCCAACAGAAACGGTGCACCAGGATCCCACTACATAAACATGGTATTGTAGAGTGCACAACAAGCAACGTAAGCAATACTGTAACTATGAACCATGCTCCTGTGTTCTTGGTTCTACATGCACATGATGCAAGGTATATAGGTCACACAATCCAATTTACTGATACGGATCCGTCAGCTAGGGTGTGATCTATAATTTAGTCGTCAGTCACAGAATTGAAGCACGGAGGCCTGCTGAGCACTGCTCTTTCATACTGTCAACCGGCTTCTTCCAGAGCTAATGTGAAAATAATTAAATTTATTGAGTTAAATGAGAATTTTTAAACCACGTCTTAGAAATGGTTTACAGGCAATCGCTCAGTGACAGTTGATAGTCATGAGAGCAATTGCACAAATATTACCTCTGGCCCAAACTTGTCATGGCCTCCTCTTCCTCCCTGCTCTAGTACAGTGTTGGCTAACCTGTGACACTCCAGGTGTTGTGAAACTACAAGTCCCAGCATACCCTTCCAGCAATAAGCTGCTATATATTGGCAAAGCATGCTGGGAGTAGTTTCACAACATCTGGAGTGTCACAGGTTAGCCAACACTACTCTAGTACTCTGCAATGGGCTCTCTTGCCCGGGATTTCCCATAAGTCCCATTCAAGGTAATGCTTGTAACATAAATATGTTTTTTTTAAATTTAAACAACTAAACCCAAAACTGAAATCTTCAGATATAAATCATAGAGGTAAAATATATTTTTTTAGCAATAACAGACAGCTGAAACTCCACCCACATCAGTACAGTGTCCTGATAGGAGCTGGTACAGATCAAAAAGCTTATTCTGCAGGCATTTGACTTGCTTTGACCTCACTGGCCCCGCCCCTGTGTTTGAATCTACCAATCCACCTTGTGCATTTCAGCAAAGCAAGTCTGCCAGGCTGTCAGTCATTGTCTGCCTGTTTAGTTACAGAAGTTCCTTCTTACTAACATGGCATCTTGCTGTATGGCAGTGAAAGAGCATGGTGCACATATTTATTCTAAAAACTCCAATTATTTCATGTATGTTATTCATGTCAGTAATACAAAGCCTTCAAACTATACATTATATTAATATTAAATAGAGTTTTTGCTCACGATTTAAAGGTGAAAGGTCAAGATAAATATTCCAATACAGTTCTTTGCCTCCTGTGTATTGTTTTATTGTCTGACCTTGCCAGGGGTCTATAGTCCATGTTGCATGTTCCATGCAGGTCTGAATCCATTTGAATTGTTTTTTATCTGAGCCTGGGAGCTTTGTACAGACTGTTTTCAACTCTGGGCTGTATAGGTTGCTCTCATTCAAAGAACTATTTGTCCCATAATGCTTTGCTCCAGTTCCAGATGTTTCCCTGCACTGCACAGCCAGATACTTTATGCAGATATCAATCAAGCTAAGGGAGTCGAGCAGAGATAACAGCTTCTGCTTTTCAGAAGGAAGCGAAGAGTTGTATGAGCTGAAATACTGGGGACTGTTAGCTATATTTACACCAGGAAACCCATGTAAAATTAAGGAACAGCAAGCAGGAAAAAGTGTTAGGACACATTGTGACAAAGGGAGGTGTTTGTCACAGGCTTCATAAAGAGGAGACAGGCATTTAGCTGGCAATCTGCAGAGAATGGCTGCAAACAGAGTTACACATTTGTACCGTAGTTCACCTAAGTTAAAGAGATACAGGTGGAGGACATATGTGTGACAAAATAATAGTAAAGAGTCTGATTTAACTTACATGTTTTGAAGTGGGTTAAAAAAACTTTTTTCCACAGAAAGCAGCAGCCTGATGGTGTGTCTGCAATCAAAACAGAGCACCTGCAGAAAACTCCATTTTTAAAGGCAAGGTGGGAGTGTGATCTGTCCATCAAGTTAGAGCTGTGGGAGGAGTGTAAACTATTTCAACCTGTTTGTTTCATTGCTCAGTGGTGACCAATGCCAGGTAGTGACCGGTGGCTAGGGAGTTGGTCTCTATCTAGCGTTAGGTTCACAAGAAAGAGTGTGGAACTGTAGTTAAAAAGCAAGAAGGAGCTGGTGTGTGCATCACCTGAAGCGTGCCCTGTTCTACAACATGAATGCTGACAAATTAGGATTTTGAAAAACAATGTTTATAATATTTCTGTTCTATTAGCTATCTAATAATAACTGGTGCCCATTCAATCACTAAAGCAAACATTAATTTATAGATTTTTTTTCTTTATTTTTTTTTTTACATTAACACAGAAACATTTTTATAAATAGAAAAATAATTTGGAATGACAAATCATACATCATTTCAAGTTCTGGTACATCAATACAATATTTGCCATCTTTGGATATTTTAGTCGAACTTCTGCACGGAAAATGTTACAAAAAAATCACAAGCGGTGTATGTACAAAACCAAGTCTTAATATAGAACAGCAAATATCGTAAAGCACATATGAATGCATTCGTGTCAAGAGACGAGTTCTGGAAATCAGTGTGATGGTGATTGTCACACTTTTGTGTGTCCCCCCAGCAGGATCTCTGAACAATAAACTAAAAATTCTGTCAATCTGGGAGTTCAAAACCTTGTAAGGGAAAATATTAAATTTGTTGAATTTTGTTGTTCATAAAAATACTTTGATATAAATAATTTTTCACTGAGGACTGTATTTCTCTGCATGAATGAATTCATTAACATGACTGAAAGTTTCGCTCAGACTACATAAAATGAAATATTATCTATAGATTTAAATGGAACTCTGCTCTTGGCCAAATTGTTTAAAAGCAAAAATGTAACTTTAGAACAAAGTGTACTCTACTGCCTATAGAAAACAGAGGCAGCCATGTTGTGGGCGGAGCCTATATTTATGAGACTTCCTCCTAGCCATTGACTTGGAACTTGTGGCATCATTGAGTCATGAGGCGGCAGATACACATTGAGAATTTACGTAACGACTGGGGTAGCTCACGCCTCTTTGATATCGATAGTTGGGCAGCACAGTGGCTTAGTGGTTAGAACTCCTGCCTCACAGCACTGGGGTCATGAGTTCGATTCCCGACCATGGCCTTATCTGTGTGGAGTTTTTATGTTCTCGTGTTTGCGTGGGTTTCCTCCGGGTGCTCCGGTTTCCTCCCACACTCCAAAAACATACTGGTAGGTTAATTGGCTGCTATCAAATTAACCCTAGTCTGTCTGTGTGGTTGCCTGCGGAATTGGTAGCGCTATATAAATAAATGATGATGACGAAACGTTCATAGTAAAAGTTAACAAGCTGAATTTTCATGGCTGTCTCTGGCCTGTATGCGACATATCCACTTCACCACAAATATGCCAAACTTTGTATTAATTTAGCTCAAATCAATGGGAGAAAATTTTTCTATTCTACCGGAAAAATGTATCTGCAGATTGGTAGTGCCCCTTTATAGAAGAATATCTACATTCTACACGTTTAATACATTTTGTTCTTCTCTGTGTGTTTTGTAATTAACTTTTTATTCATCTCTTCAAAGACGCACTTTAAATTTATGATCAAAGTCCGATTTAATAAAGAAATGTGGGAAGTTTCGGCTATAAAGCTGCTGTTATTAAAGCTGGAGAAATAATGACACCGGAATTAAATGGGATATTAATTCTGATGTACAGGGCTCGGCTGAGCTGAGAGGTGCGAATGGAATCTTTATGATGTGTATGTAGTGTGGATGTATCATACAGAACGCATATAGGATCAACCTATTCTGTCAAGTGCTTTGAGACTTTGAAATAGCCCCCCAGAGGTGTAGACATCATTTAAAATATTTGGTGTCTTTAAAATAAAAATAAATTACTTTGTTTAAATTTTTATTTTCTCTCTTCTCTTTCCAGAGTGCTTTAAATACAACCCCAGGTCTCACCTAATTCAGAAGGTAAAGTGTATTACCAGAAAAAGCCGACATGCATAAATGGATTTCAGACCTGTACGCTTCTTTGGAATGATTCTGTGACTGTAAATAACAATACAATTTTATAGATCTTGTATACAAAAGCAAAATAATCTACAAGGGTCAATGGCGCCCATTGTGTTATGTTAAAAATGGACCCTCCACCTACACACAGTGGAGGCAGCCATGTTTTGGTCTGAGTCAACATTTATGTGAATGTAGTCTATTAATTTACTTGGAACTAGTGACATCATGGAGACACGAGGTGCTTGGTGCCTCATGCCTCAGTGGTATCTCTAGTCCTTAGTGTATTTATAGGGTAAAAGATGATTCAGCCACCCAAAAAGGTCGCCTTCACCGTCTGTCGGTGAGGAGTCCACCTCATAACAAGTAATGACGTTCTAGGTACTCGTTTTAGAAAGCGGTGTGTGGTTTAAAGTCATATTCCAAGGATCGCTGCCAACAAAGAACTGCTGTGGAGAAATATTTTCATTATGTGCCAAAGAAAATGCATAAAGTCCCCCGTTCCTGTCCGATTCCAGACAGGCTCTCTCCAGTAGTTTCATGTGAGAGTCCTCGTATTGTTTTTCCAAGTCTTGCAAATTGAGGATGTTCCTTGGCTCTTCAAGTAATTGCTTTTGACTAGGTCCTGGTACGCAAATGGCCCCAGCAGGTAGGTGGTTGCTGCTGTTCTCTAGACTGGGAGGAATCCTCACAAAGCTCTCGTCTTCTGGGCGGCCGTTGTGTGTAAACATTAGGCTGGACGTTCTCCAAGCTGCCGGTTTCCTCCCTCTTCTGGGTCTGGACAGCCGACAGCTTTGTCTCTTGATGTGGCGGTGGAGGTGATCGGACCGGGTGAAGCTCTTGTAGCAGAATTCGCACTGGTAGGGTCGGATCCCTGTGTGGATCCGCATGTGGTTCTTCAGGTCGTAGTTGTGGACGAATTTGGCGTTGCAGTGGATGCACAAATAGGGCCGCTCACCGGTATGTTTCCGCATGTGAATCTTCAGCTTGTCCTGCCTAAAAAGAAATAAGATAATTAAGCTTAGACACATTTCGTTGTGTGATGAACACTCTCCATGTACCGAAATTTCCATCACTGCAATATATAAAGTTAAAAAAACAAAATATGAAGGCTACAAGGAAGTCTACCTCTCCATCATGTGGCATCAGCGCACATTTTGCTGGTGGGAAAGAGAAGATAACAGTACCTGACATAACCTCAGGTTATCAGGCCCAGACTGGCAACTCTGGCACTTGCCGGTAGATCTGGTATGGTAAGTGGGTAGCTTCTGATAAAATGTGCTCCATAGATTCGGTCAACATCCTATTCCTGCTTGTGTGGTGCCCCAAAATCTGAGTACCCTGGGGTGTATCTATATGTTTTTAATTTGTTAATTTAATTTGTTAATTGTTAAAAGTGTTTATAAAGATTTAAAAAAAAAATATTTTCCTGAGGGAGAAGTGACAGTTGGGAGTGGTTGGTGGTTGCCGGGAGTAACAGGAAGGAGGAGTGTGTGGCATAGCAACAAGTCCACTAACTTTGGTAATAACTGTGAACTCCCAGAAGGCAGTGGGAAGAGGAAAGTTCTAGACTTCTGAGGGAGAGAGATCCCTGTGTCTGCATAGACTGAGAGAGATCCCTGTGTCTGCATAGCCTGAGAGAGATCCCTGTGTCTGCATAGCCTGAGAGAGATCCCCGTGTCTGCATAGCCTGAGAGAGATCCCCGTGTCTGCATAGCCTGAGAGAGATCCCTGTGTCTGCATAGCCTGAGAGAGATCCCCGTGTCTGCATAGCCTGAGAGAGATCCCCGTGTCTGCATAGCCTGAGAGAGATCCCTGTGTCTGCATAGCCTGAGAGAGATCCCCGTGTCTGCATAGCCTGAGAGAGATCCCCGTGTCTGCATAGACTGAGAGAGATCCCCGTGTCTGCATAGCCTGAGAGAGATCCCTGTGTCTGCATAGCCTGAGAGAGATCCCTGTGTCTGCATAGCCTGAGAGAGATCCCCGTGTCTGCATAGCCTGAGAGAGATCCCCGTGTCTGCATAGCCTGAGAGAGATCCCCGTGTCTGCATAGCCTGAGAGAGATCCCCGTGTCTGCATAGCCTGAGAGAGATCCCCGTGTCTGCATAGCCTGAGAGAGATCCCCGTGTCTGCATAGCCTGAGAGAGATCCCCGTGTCTGCATAGCCTGAGAGAGATCCCCGTGTCTGCATAGCCTGAGAGAGATCCCCGTGTCTGCATAGACTGAGAGAGATCCCCGTGTCTGCATAGCCTGAGAGAGATCCCCGTGTCTGCATAGCCTGAGAGAGATCCCCGTGTCTGCATAGACTGAGAGAGATCCCCGTGTCTGCATAGACTGAGAGAGATCCCCGTGTCTGCATAGCCTGAGAGAGATCCCCGTGTCTGCATAGACTGAGAGAGATCCCCGTGTCTGCATAGCCTGAGAGAGATCCCCGTGTCTGCATAGCCTGAGAGAGATCCCCGTGTCTGCATAGACTGAGAGAGATCCCCGTGTCTGCATAGCCTGAGAGAGATCCCCGTGTCTGCATAGACTGAGAGAGATCCCCGTGTCTGCATAGACTGAGAGAGATCCCCGTGTCTGCATAGCCTGAGAGAGATCCCCGTGTCTGCATAGCCTGACAGAGATCCCCGTGTCTGCATAGACTGAGAGAGATCCCCGTGTCTGCATAGACTGAGAGAGATCCCCGTGTCTGCATAGACTGAGAGAGATCCCCGTGTCTGCATAGACTGAGAGAGATCCCTGTGTCTGCATAGCCTGAGAGAGATCCCTGTGTCTGCATAGACTGAGAGAGATCCCTGTGTCTGCATAGCCTGAGAGAGATCCCTGTGTCTGCATAGCCTGAGAGAGATCCCTGTGTCTGCATAGACTGAGAGAGATCCCTGTGTCTGCATAGACTGAGAGAGATCCCTGTGTCTGCATAGCCTGAGAGAGATCCCTGTGTCTGCATAGACTGAGAGAGATCCCTGTGTCTGCATAGACTGAGAGAGATCCCTGTGTCTGCATAGCCTGAGAGAGATCCCTGTGTCTGCATAGCCTGAGAGAGATCCCTGTGTCTGCATAGACTGAAAGAGATCCCTGTGTCTGCATAGCCTGAGAGAGATCCCTGTGTCTGCATAGCCTGAGAGAGATCCCTGTGTCTGCATAGCCTGAGAGAGATCCCTGTGTCTGCATAGCCTGAGAGAGATCCCTGTGTCTGCATAGACTGAGAGAGATCCCTGTGTCTGCATAGACTGAGAGAGATCCCTGTGTCTGCATAGACTGAGAGAGAAGAGGATAAGAAGTGAGCCAAAGAGAGGTGTGAGTAAAAAGGAAAGTACTGAAAACAAATAAGCAGTATAGAGATCTGTGACATCACACTAAACAGACTGAGCTATGTACTGAGAACAGTGTGAGAGGAGAGAAAATAAAGAGACTGTGTAATACAAAAGATCATCAGTTTATTTGGCGTGAAAAAGTAATTTATGGGCCCCAACCACGTGCAGCACTTCTACTAAATTCCTGTGCACAGTTCAACCCAGGACTGAGTGTAAATATGGTAACGTTACCAAATGTTTTAGTGGAATATTAATGTTAAGTGATTTACCTGAAAATTGATTTATTGTTATTATATGTTAAATGCTATTGTGCTCTATGTTGATCAAATGAGTGTTTTGTCATTACCATTGAGTTGAAGGGGTCAGTGGCGCGGTTGCTTACCAAAATTATCTTTACCGCATTATTAATAAACCCAAGTTATTTGTCCAATCCTTGTCCCTCTCATTGAGGTATTTATCTCCTGACCACCGGATGTCCGAATAAAAAAGAACCTGACTCGTGTCTGGAGGACAAGGTAGGGGAAGGGATTCCCATCAGTACTCGGCCACCACACTTGTAACTATCTCTGACTTGTCACCTATAACGCTCTGTAGTACTGTTTTGGGTTTGCCCAATATATGAAGGAGCCCTTTGTGATTAAAATTCTATGGCTTTGTATGACTGACATTTGGCGGTGTCATTTGTTTTTGACGCCGACCTTGTCCCAGGACGACCCTGCTAGATATAACTTGGACCAGGCTTGGGTAATCTGTGGTTCTGAATCTCATGAGTCCACAACAGCTGGAGGCCCATAAGATTCCAAGACCTACTCTACATAGATGCTAGATTACAATTCTACAACAGGCTGAAATATCGAAATTTACATATGGAATTAATGGTGCCATGCAGTTGGCACAAAACATAGATTCATCGACACAATTCTGTCTAAAGAAAACTATTGTCCAATTGAAATATGCAGGTGCTATACCCTATATATAAACTTTAAAAAACTATGACAGCACTCTCTTGTTCTGACAAATGTACCACCACAGATGCAGAAGCTGTTCCTTTGATTGTACAGTGTCACAGTTTAGGTGGAACAGTCCAGATTTCTGCAGTCAACTAAGGTTGGGGGCTTTGTGACATCACTGTAGAGAAGGGTGCACTAAATATTTTTGATCAGATGTTCACGGTGGAAGATTGTACTTATTTGACGGGGCTACAGCATACTCCCAACAATCCCGATTTCAGTAGGATAGTCCCGATTTTGGGGCTCTGTCTTACCCAGGGACACGTCTGTCACGTGGGTGGGAATGTTGGGGGAAGGGAGGTATGAAATGGGCAGCCTAGCCCTGCAGCCTTCTGGTGGCTTGGTCGTGCCACCGTCGTGACGTTGGGTGGGACGAACGTGTTGGGGCGTCTGCTACAGTAAACAATAACGTGCTCACAAATATAAACTATGTTGAACATACAGGAAAACAGGTTCCTCTTTGCAATCATTTTGTAGAATGAGACTATTATTTCTCAATACAGTTTTGTAAATTTCTCCCACCTCTAATTATGAATAAAAGTTTTCAGGTAGAAAAATGTGGATAGTTCTGGAAAAATCATGAAACATGGGGGGCCTGATTCATTAAGAAAAGTTAAGTAAAAAATTGAGTAAGTAGTCTCCTGGACAAAACCATGTTACAATACAAGGGGTGCAAATTAGTTTTCTATTTTGCACATAAGTTAAATACTGTCTGTTTTATCATGTAGCACACAAATATCAACTTTAAATTTCAGTGTACAAATAAGCTATCAAGTATTTGTGTGCTGCATGAAAAAACAGTCAGTATTTAACTTATGTGCAAAACAGAAAATTAATTTGCACCCCTTGCATTGAAACATGGTTTTGTCCAGGAGACTACTTACTCAATTTTCTTTACTTAACTTTCCTTAATGAATCAGGCCTGGGGATCCTTCGTATTCTGTCTGCTTCATGTGAGTCCCAGTTGTTTCATATTCTGTATACAGTATACGTTGAGATATATTGACCATTTAGTTTATATAATGCTCCTACAATAGGGTTTGACAGGAGCCGGTGGGCATCTGCTCCCCGGGCCGGCCCCATAGTTGGCTACCTTGGGCTGGGTCACTGGTCCACCTACATTTTGTTCCTTTAAAATGTTCCTAATAGGCTGCTGAGCCGAGTCTTGCACCCCCGGGCTAAAATTTGACAGCCAGCCGCTGTGGGCTTGATTCCTGATCTGGAGTGACTAAAGAGTGACATATATAGATGCACTAGCCCATCTGCTAAATAATTCCATTATTGTATATTAAATATCAGCTGCTATCCTGGTACTATAATGTTCTGTGACACATCTGCAGCCCAGCAAGGAAGAGACACAATTATCTTATCTGTCTGTGATGTACGATACAGGGGAAGTCACAACAGAAACGGCAACTGCACAAGATGGATATGTTAATTGTTCTCAATGCAATTCAACATCCGTGACATGCTTGAAAAATAACATACCGAGAAGTGGGTTAGACCTAGAAACAAGTACAGATGTGTGAATCGGTAAATACAGATTATACTGTGAACACATGTTGTATATGTAAATACTATAACTATACGATTGTGTGTAATTGTATCTACATTGTACATAACACATTTCTAAAAGTGAATTTATACCAGGGTGAGCTGCCAAACACTAAGCACTGACATGATTTATGAGACAACTGATGTACCACAGTTTTTGGCACTGAAACAGAATGATGGATATAAATGTGAATAGAAAAATACCATTTTCTAGTTAGCATTCTCTTAGCCACAGAAATACTAATATAACTCCTACAGTTCACTCTAGGCCTACAAAGAGCCTGGTTATAATATCGCACATTAACAGAACACTAAAAGCAAAAAAAATGAAAATAAATATAGGAAAGACCCAACATTAAATAACTATTTTTTCCTGTGCATCAGATATCTGACAGGTGGAAGTTAACAGCTCCTTCTGTGCCTCTCCAACCTCCTCCCAACAGCTATATATTGTTTCTCTGTTACATCTCGACAAAGAGATCAGCATCTTCTCTTTATGTAGAACACTCACTTTAATTATATTTTCCCTTCTATTCAGTTCACAAAAGAGGAGATGGGGGGGGGTTCATGCAGAGGACACATACCATAGTCCATCCTACACTTGTTCTATCCATAAACAGTCCACATCTTCCATCATTTACTTCACTCCTCTCTGTACTACAATTTGAGACCAGTAAAAAATTTCATATTACTATTATATGGGGATGTTAATGTTATGTGGGGCTATTAATGCAATGTGGGTATCTTTATTAAATTGGCATGCTATTAATTTGATGTCCGAGGTTGGGGGGGGGGGGCTATTTGTTAAACATAAATGCTATGAATTTAATGTCGGTGCTACTTAAAAAGGTGGGTGCTCTTGATTTAATGTTTGGTCTGGCTGGGAGGAGGGGGGCTTACAGTGTTCACTCGTTGATCGGCATGCCACAAAGACTCTCCAAATATAAGTGATAGCTCATCACTATTTACCAAATACAGGGTTATATTGTACAGAGTGAAACAACCACTCTCCATGTTAAAGTGATAACATCACTACTAAGTAAATATAAGGATGTATGACATCACTGCTCTCTAAATATAAGTGATAACATCTCTACTTAAGGATATATCTTACAAGAGTTTTCTTATGTGTTACCTGGCAGACACTTATCTCACCCCCTTCTCTCAGTACCCTACATGTACTTCCTGCGCTTTGTATCTGACACCGGGATCTTGTCACTATAGACATAATATGGCCACTGCTAAAAGTTTGGAATGCAAGTACAAAATGTAACATTCACAAATGTGCAAGTAAAAGATCCCATAATATGAAAGGGATTAAGATATCTGACGTGGTACTTTTGGCGTCTATCTGTATAGGCCCCACTTGGCACCAAGCGTCCACTCATCTCAAGCCACGGGTGACGGAATCAGAGTCCAACCTGGCCACACACATAAGTGGTCAAATTAGACGAGATCCTGACAGACAGCGTTTAGGCCAAACAGCCGGACCTCTTCTGACATCACTGGGTTCTGTTTTGTGTGGTCAGAAGCTGACCACCCATGTTCATCTTCTGACCGTCTTCATTTACTAACATGATAAGGGTCCGATCAATTTAGCAGGGGTTGTTTTGGGACCATCCACACTGCAGCTGGGCCAAATGTTTGTTATCGATGCAGATATTGCATTGTATTTCCTGTGTATGTTTGTAGGTTTGTATAGTAAGCTGTCTTTTATGTTAATTCGTATTGTAAAGTTGACCAGTGTACATGTATGTATGCAGACCGTGCGTCTGCTTGCCCCTACCCTGTAGGCATTTTTTGAAATGTTAAGGTTCCTGTTTCTCAACAATCAGTAAATTTACTGACAACCAAGATAAAATGTCTACAACACTGGGTCGGAATATAGTGACGATTCCCCGATTTTAGGTCCCTGGACCTATTGTTGCTACTATTTTCACTTTTAGGTACATTTTGAATGACATAAATAAAGTGTCAGTGATAAATATTGGTCATCGGTAATTTTTTTATAAAATTGACAGTAAAAAATATTTTCAAGAGTTGTTGAATCTGCTCTGCCGACCCTGACGCTTTACATGGAGCTTGTATGTTCTCCTCATGTTCGTGTTCGTTTCCAAAAACATGCCAGTAGGTTATTTGTCTTCTGATGATATTAACCCACGTGTGTCTGTGTGGTGGAGAAGCAGGATATAAATTCTACAGAGAACTTATGTGAATGTTTAAACATTCTCTGTAAAGAACCTTGTAGTATGTTTGCACCATACAAAATCAAGGTTAATTATAATAATGTGATCAACAGCTTAATAGCAGAGGATCACAGACTCTTGGGATACTTGCAGGGCACCTAGAAGAATTTCGGGCCCGGTACAGCAACTTCTTGGGGTCCCTTATTTAGTGGCTCCTCCCACTACGCAGCCAGACCTGCCCCACCCCCCTCCGGACGACCCTGGATACCTGTAATATAAACGTTCCAGTGACTTTATCTTGCCCTCCAAATTGGGATCCCAGGTTTCTGAGCTCCCCCAGTCCTCTATTCTACTCTGCTAATTAGGAAAACTGTCAGTCATTCCCTGCCTACTACGAAGTAAAAAGCACAACTGGCTGAGTCTTGAGCTGCCCTGCATATAGAATAATCCACTTCTGGAAGTCTGAATCAAGATGTCTTTATTCACTGCTTGTAAACGTGTGCTGGTTCCACCTTTCGCCCATGACCATAATTAGCCCCTCCGGCCAGGTGCCCACTGGCATTAAATGGGCATTGTTTACGCAACAATGGTGTCAGGCCTTTGTTTCCCGAGAAACTTGAAAACTAGCTTGGTCCTGAAAATGTGGGTGGTACTCCACGGTTATGAAGTGATTAAATAAAGATGATGTCCATGGCTCAGAGTTATAAAGTATACAGAACCTTTAGAGGCATAATTGTACAATTGTTATTAGATTTCCACCAACCTTATGGTGGAAATAGATGAATATATAATAGTTTTACTATCCACTTCCCCAGCTCTATCCAATGACCACAAGCTTTGGCCGACAGCCAGCAGAGCTGTGCAGCCACAGATTAAAGATTTAATTTCGCTCAAAACCATGAATTCAGATTTGGGTGAAGTTTCATGAGTTAAACATAAATGCAAAACAAATGACCTGTGATCCATCCATTACAAAGACTACCAAGGTCACAGGACCTGTCATCGTTCCTACAATTAAGACTGTGCTTATGTTTTAATTGTATCGTGAGAGAGAGGGACTCCGGGACTGTGTTTTGTAGATGTGACACTTCTATGTTATTAAAGATTTTGTGGATTCAGAAATGACCTTTAATGAAAGCTAAAGTCTGATTCGTTGCTCTAGAGTTTTTGCTGCACGTTTAAAATGTGTTATTGAATCCACCCTATTGGTAAATTGCACTCGTGGTCATTAAATAAATACCTTGGTTGTCCACTAGGTGTCAACAGATCTTTAGAATCTACTTTCATGACATGTTTGCTGTGAGGTTTGTACATTGGACAATGCTTTATGAATCTGTTCCCAAAACAGACCTTCAGTTATGTAGATGTTGGATGTTGTTTAAAGTTATGGAACTAAATGGACACATTTTTATTTGCATCTGAGTTTTTGTAGCTGTCATGTAAAAAAGGAAATCAATAAATTAATGGCTTTTTTACATAAAAACCTTTCTCACATGTAATATAAATTTGCGCTGACCTGAATTCACCCTGTACACAATGGGGCCCTTTTACTAACATTAACATTGAGGTGTAAACTTTGCACCGAGGCACGCCAACCAACCAGCAGTCAGCTTTCATTTATCTATTGAATGTTAGACAATGAAAGCGAGCGTTTGATTGGTTGCAGTATTCTAGCGCACATTTTGTTGCTCGCAACATAAAATCTTTAAGTCAGCCGACTACAACTGAAAAATAAATAGCTAGAATGACAATAAAGTATTTTGTAATCAGTAAAATGGGTCATGGGAAATTAGGTATTTGAAAAATTTAGATGAACTCTCCTAAACAGCTTTAAAGGGACATCAATCCTTTTTTTAATTGGAAATGGTGGAAAGTACGACAGCAGGATGACATCTATTAGTGATCCCTCTTTCCAATCACACCGAAATGAAACCGGTAGTTATCCAGTCGCTCGGCCCAAGACCCCACGTGTGCGCTCAGACTTATAGTTGATCCTGTATTCCTGTTTGATGACCCTCTCACAATACAATGACTTGTGGGTGTGGTCTAGAGACATAGGGGTGGAGCTGATAAAATTAGGGTGTGGTGTCACGTAACTGGGGCTTGGCCAGGATGTCAATCAGCAGACAATAGGGAAATACACACAACATCCCATTATTCCCAATAGCCTGTACAGAGAGGTAACAAACTACACCAAGGGGTAAATGTATCAAGCTGAGAGTTTTTCGGCGGGTTTGAAAAACCAATCAGATTCTAGCTATCATTTATTTAGTACATTCTACAAAATGATAGCTAGAATCTGATTGGTTGCTATAGGCAACATCTCCACTTTTCAAACCCGCCAGAAAACTCTCAGCTTGATACATTTACCCCCAAGTGTGTGTATTCTCCTACACCAGGCACATTTATACACAGAAAAAGGTTTAGAGTGCCTTTAAATGTATTGTCCAACGCTGGACGTCCACCATTCGTTTGGTAGAGCGCTCCCCACCCCCTTCCCTGCCAATATTCTTGGCCTTTGAGAAACAATCCCAAGTTTCTTCTGAAACAAGAGGCACGATCTACCCGAGAAGGGGTGTGGCATCACCCAAAGTGGGTGTGGTTGCTGCTGTGGCCTAATTTGCCCCTATTTTCCAATCAGGAATGTCGGCAGGCGTGCCACTCCGCCACAGGACCCCAGAGGTGTTTGAGCAACCTCGTATGGGGCAACCGAGGGGAGAGAGATACTAGCCACATTGCAAGTTGGGACGACATAGAGAGATGCCCTCCCTGTATCATCCAATTATGTCACGAGATGGTAAATGCTTTGTGTCTGGTATTTCCAAATATTGTGACGTCAATGCTCCAAGTCATCTCTATTGGCTTTGATAAAGTCCTGTCTCTGAAGCTTGCTAGATTGTTGGTCCTAGCTGGTATCTTAAAGCTGTGCAGGTTTTATATAAAGAATTCTGTCAACTTGGGGGTAATAGCAGAGGTGCAGGTCCATCTGAGATGGGGGTACAGTGTCTAGAGACACCAGGAAGTGAGCTACAAGTTGCACTAAGATCAAGTGTGTGGCTGGGAAGCCAGGTCCACCTCACCGCTAGGAACGGAACCTTGGATGAGTTACTGCTACATGGGATTTATTCTTAATATTTGTGGTATTTAATTATTTAATGCTGAGGTCAGGCTTTTAATCTAAGCCTGCTGGTGCGAAGACACACTTCCTTCTAGCGGAGTTTCTAATTACAATATCCTGGGCTGAATTAAATACTAAATAAATTACTTTGTTCAGTCCTAGTTAACTCGGTGGGGAAATAAGTGAGAACATGTAAAACAGAATAATGTCGGACGTTTATGAGATCCGGCATCAGTAAACTGTTGCACATGTGAGATGCGATAGATTTATAGCTGATGATAGACTATCCCCCCTCATTTGTCAATGGTGCGCCCCTTTTCTCCAGTCTCTATAAAACTAACTACAAACATTTCTGTAAAACAGGGGTGCAATAGCAAATGTCCAAAAGAGTGTGGCATGCTGGAAAATCTAAGAAGGAAAAGTGGAGGTGTTGCCTATAGCAACCAGTCAGGTTCTAGCTATCATTTATCTCGTACATTCTAGAACACAATAACTAGAATCTGGTTGCTATGGGCAACACCTCCACTTTTCTTTTTAGAAGGGTTGATAAATGTACCCGGGAATGTTGTATCCATATATTAAAAAATATTTAGTTGGCCAATTGGTGTCATGTCAACGTTTTCCCCATATAACCAGTTCCTACACTCGGCTGCTTTTCATTAATCAGAATTTAAACAAAGTTACTGTAGTCTTGAGTTTTACCTGCATAAAGAATGTGTGGAGTTTGTATGGTCTCCCCGTGTTTGCGTGTGTTTCCTCCGGGTGCTCCAGTTTCCTCCCACAATCCAAAAACATACTAGTAGGTTAATTGGCTGCTATCAAATTGCCCTAGTCTCTGTGTGTGTGTGTGTGTGTGTGTGTGTGTGTTAGGGAATTTAGACTGTAAGCTCAATTGGGGCAAGGACTTATGTGAGTTCTCTGTACAGCGAATTAGTGGCATTATATAAATAAATAAAAGATAATGATGATGGCTGGAACGGTCCTGGTCAAAAATTAATTTAGAAGTCCAATTTGTTTTTATTTTTATGTTGCTAACAGCGTATGGGACTTCACAGGGCAAGTCTGTAACACATTCATCAAACATTTTGGGACTTTTTTTGGAACCACAAAATATGAACAAATGTGAGTTGAAAAGATAACAGGTAAATGTTTTGATTTTTACTGTAATCCTAATTTCATTTAAAAGGCTTTTTACTTAATACATTGCTTTTCTATTTTTACTGCCTTCTGTGATTTATAGATAAATGTTTATGTATACAACACAAAGTTTCTCTCTGGAAACCATTGTAATATTTCTTGTATCTCAGGGCCCTGTTAAACTGCATTGTGGCCCTTGGCTCTTGTGACACATAATCAATGTGATTTCTGTAACATAATTATTTGTATCCTTATGATTACATCACCCAGTAGAGCTGTTTTTATTAGAAAAATTGGCCAATAAATCAACCTGTTTAATCAATTATATATATTGGGGTTCTATGTTTTAGGAAGCAATACTTTATGGCCTTTCCAAGAATATAAACACCATGGGGTATATTTACTAAACTGCGGGTTTGTGGAGATGTTGCCTATAGCAACCAATCAGATTCTAGCTGTCATTTTGTATAATACACTAAATAAATGAAAGCTAGAATCTGATTGGTTGCTATAGGCAACACCTCCACTTTTCCAAACCCGCAGTTTACTAAATATACCCACTTGTATATACTCATTTAGAGTGAACAAAACCAGTAATCTGCTATTCTCTGACCTGGTGAAGCGGACCTCGCATATGCTACACATGTATGGCTTCTCTCCCGTGTGAGTTCTCATGTGCCGTGGAAGTTTTCCAGCGCCCATGATGATCTTGTGACATATCGGACATTGTTGTGAGGCCTTCGGCTTTATTTTCCTCTCCTCCTCCAAAGGCCACGGTGGAAACATGCCCAAGTGGGCCGCGCTTAGAAAGCTAAGGTAGGTGCTGTAGTCCATCTCCGCCTTAATCTGCCCAAAGTGTTTAGAGGAGTGTTCCAGGAACACGTCTTTGAAGAAATCGGCGGGGAAGGGGAGGGCTGGCACCTCGTCGTTCTCCTCCTCCTTAATTTTCCTGTCCTTGATCACAAGATCTAGAGGCCCAATGTCTACCTGCTGCTCTTGAAGTTGGGAAAAGGCCAAATCCCCATTCCAAAGCTGGGGGAAGAAGCCGGGTACAAAATGGGAAATGGTTGGCGTCCTGTCTGCCATGTTGTTTTTGGGGTAGGGGTTTTCACTTAGCAACGACTCGATTGAAAAGTCTTTTATAGCACTTTGGTGGCCAGAAGAATTATTGGTGGAAGAGTAATGGGTTGGAAAGTCCTTTTGAGTTTCATGGCATGCTGCTTCTGAAGGGTCTGACGATGGAGGGCTTTGGTGGCAACTGGCTTCCTGAATATTTATTTGGTTCTCCTGGTTCAACAAGTCCTTTGTCTCATCGTCTTCATCCTCATCATCATCTTCTTCTTTCTCTTCGTCCTCCTCCTCCTCCTCCCCATCTCTCGGAGTCTCCAGGATTTCCAGACAGACGTTGATAATGCACTGGATCTCCAACATCTCCGCTGCATCCAGGATTTGTTTTAAGTTGGACGTTGTGATAGTGAGCGTCGACGTATAAGCAAACTCTAAGATGGCAGAGAACGCTTCCGGCTTGACAAAGTCGATTTCGTAAATGTAAGGCTGCTCCACCAGTGAGCCAGTGGTAAAAAGCTTTTTAAAATATTTACTGCAGGCTGCTAGCACAGCCCTGTGTGTCCGATATTCTTGGTCCTGTATGACAAGGATAACGTCACAGAGTAACCCATCATGTCGCTGCTGGTTCAGTCCACATAGGATGTCGCTGCTGTGGTTGGGGAATGGAATGCCGATCAAATCTTCATCGCCACTGGCCATGGTCTCATAAGTGGTCCTGTAACAGAGCAGAAAGAGGAGATCAGTCTTGTTACATTGACTTCCGATATCATATAAACCAATATTTGTGTTAGAGAGAAAGGAATCTCCAAAAATTTATCTTAGCACACTTTAGGCCTCCCTCGTTTCCAGATGTGGCTGAAGAATTCTCATTGGGTCCAAGATGGAATCACCCAGTTGAATAGTTGCCATGTCAAGTGGGACAACCTTACTAATTACATTACATTATGGAGTTTAAATCATTACAATCAACAATGTTTTTTAATAACCTCAGATGAATCTCAGATTGGGTCAACATATTGACCCGTGGGAATGAGAACATAGCTCATAACTTTGGAGTTTCATTTAATGCTGCACTCCCAGGTAGGGTAAAAAAAAATATCACAATACCCAGGACCCCACTCGGCGGACCCCCAGAGGTTGCGGCTAGCGGCTGTTTTCCCGTGGGAATCTATAGCTCGTCATGCAGCTTGGCCGAAAGCCGGGAGCAGTGTGAACCTACAGCGGGGGTGTGACCGCGATGACCAATAAGAAGCCTCAATCAGATGTTGCAGCTTTTTATTGGTCATCCCACTCACACACCTCTTCACAGTCATTTTAAAGGGTGAGCATAAAAGATTTGTGGGAGCTCTACAGCCAAAGTTGGGAAAAACTGTTTTGGGGTTCCACTAAGGGGATTCTCTTGGTTAGTGAAAACTTACTGTGTAGGTGAGAAATGCTGCTGCAATATTAAGGTCTTTTGTTGAAATGTATTACTATACTATATATAAACTGGCGCAGAGTGAAAAGCTACTGCAAGCCATCACATCCTATCATTTTCTTCTATTAGAGTTTGCAGAAGTGAATGCCTGGTTGCCATGAGTTACAGCATCAGTTAATTGTGTTACTGCATAAAAAAGTGATGTAATATTAATACTTTATATAGATGGTCCTATCCACCGCCCATTATTTAAGGCTACAAACTTCATAGCTTCGATGCAGACAGAATAGGCTGTAATAATGTATTTGCTCCCTATGATATGATTCTCAGGGACCTTCATAGGGAGTTGTTATGATGACATTAGTCTGACATAGTGGAATTATTTGCCAGTAGGACTTAAGTGCACCCTGATCTCATTCCTTTATCCTTCTTTTATTAAAGGGCAACTACACCCATTTCTTAATAGATGTAAATGATAACATGTTTTTCGGTATGATTTTATGAAGACTCTGTTGTCTTATCAGATGCAGCACTTATAAATGCTATTTAAACCTGGGTCATTCGCAGCTCTTCTATAAATATAGACTTTCGTATTACAACAACAGTCCTTAGCAGACAGCCAGCGGTTATCACTTATATATCTACCCTTTCTCCCTTTTGCCTGCATTAGCCTGCATTTAAAATAAATAGGCATTGTCTGCATTGGAGCAAATCTTTTGTCACATTTCCATGTGTTAATACACTTGACTAATACACCGGCAAAAATGTGTGTGTGGATGTAGCCTTCAACCATAAGGTAACAGAACAATGAAAACATTTTATCGTCAATTGAAGTAAATCAGTAAAACTAAAACAGCAATAATTCCCCTTAATGTAAAAGGAACAGAGGTTAACCTGCTGTATGCAATCCTTACAACATACAAGGTTAGATTTATTAAGGAGAAGTGGATTTGTTGCCCATAGCAACCAATCAGAGTCTAGCTATCATTGTATAGAATGTGCCTAGATACATGATAGAATCTGATTGGTTGCTATGGGCAACACCTCCACGTTTTAAGAAGGTTTTATAAATCCACCCCACAGTATTAAATCAATAAGGGTAAAATAAATTCTGAGATGATGCACGAGCGCTCTGTCTGCTCTCCTTTGTGGCTCTTTTCTGTGCTTTTCAGTCATTTCTTTATATAATCAACAACATATTTATTTCTGTTGCCCTGGTAACGCTTATGATCTGAGATGTTGTCTTTGCTGATACGGAGGGGGCTGAACGAGGTGATCATCAGATGTCCCGTCTATATCTGAGTGTCGGGACCCCGCATCCCAGGGAACGGACCACCAGAGTGCTATTATGGGGAAGAGAGGGGGTGTAGTACACTTCTTAAAGTGGGAAACCCCTTAACATTTACAGAAAGAATCCAGAAAGATCATTCAACGTAATTAGTAAAAATTGCAACTACTGGAGATGAAATTACTTTCTCTTGATATATTACTGGGGTACTGTAAATAGGGCCGCCAAGGGAAATTTTGGGCCTTGGTACAGCAACTTCTAGGGGGTCCCATCCATAGCAACTGAAAGGGGGTGGGGCCACACCAAGATGTCTCCTCCCACTACACTGGCAGGCCGTGGCCCCTGTACATTGTACCTGTCCGTCCTCCTCTACCACCCCTGAATGTAAGCAGTGTTGGACCTTATTGGGGCTACTGTATTTTCCTGTCACACTACTGGGGCTCCGGTACTTATATTATATAGGACACTATTGGGGACATATTACAAGCTGGATATTGCAAGGTTCTAAGATCCACATGTTGTACCGGTCATGTATGCATCCTGTAAGTGTATATTCATTTGCAGGGGAGGAGAAACACCCCCCACGGCAAGCTCATATTAAATATATTTTTAATGGGTCACATAGCACATGGTTCCTTGGCTTCTTCCCCAGCTATGTGTATGGGGGCGGGAGGGCCTTATTACGACCCTAGATGGCCCTAGGCATAATTTGGGCCCTCCTCTGTAAAAAAAAATGCTTAAACTAATCTGGGTTCTTCAGTAAAAAAAACAGCCAGAGCCTTCATTGCCTACTGGGCCTTACACGTGAGCCTAGCCTGCCTAGTGGATGATCTGGCTCTGTTGGGGGGAGCCTGTGCAGGGGAGGGCTGGAATATTTTAGCCCGGGGGGCAGGACTCGACTCAGCAGCCTATTTGGAATATTTTAATTGAAAAATATGCAGTTGGCCCAGTGACCCAGTCCAAGGTAGCCCACTAGGGGGCGGCTTGGGGGGCAGATGCCCCCTGCCCCCCAGCCTGCCCCTGAGCCTGTGCTTTAATTACCACCAGTAGAGGAACTACCGATACGGCAACCCTTCTGAGCCCCCGGTCTGGTCTTCTGCGTAAGTTTTATCTCCTATGTGTGAGGACTTGGGGCTAGATTTACTAAACTGCGGGTTTGAAGAAGTGGAGATGTTGCCTATAGCAACCAATCAGATTCTAGCTGTCATTTTGTAGAATGCACTAAATAAATGATAGCTAGAATCTGATTGGTTGCTATAGGCAACATCTTCACTTCTTCAAACCTGCAGTTTAGTAAATATACCCCTTGGTATCTGTGCAGATAGTGTCTGGAATATGTACTTTTTATAGAAGGATATTTTCCATACACCATACACATGATTTTCAGGAGAAGAGGGATGGCTGTCCCTTCTGACACTGATACATCCCAATTTCCTTTTTTTTAATCTGCTGAAGTAGAAATATCCGTCCACATGTGTTTTCCATTGCAGACCTCCTTGCCTGGTGCTCAGTGACCACATATCAGTGCAGGCTGTAAGTTCACAGTGGAATGTTCATGCTGTGATAACTTCCTCGTCCCTCATGGAAGATCAAGGCAAAACTGGGAAAAAAAAGGGACCTTGTTGCTATCTCGGCCCACCTCCCACGCCCACACATCCAGAAAGCAACTCCACAACCATTATCATGTGGGAGCAGGAAGCCCAGGGCCATGGGAAAAGAGACGTGTTAATATCACACTCCAGCTGCTGGGACAGCTACCTACATGGGAGACACTCAGGGCACCCCCCCTACCCCCCACCCCAACTGGACATTTAACCCTACAGGGCTGGTTTTTGTCTTTCCAATAAGCTGTCCATGAGGAGCTGCCATTATATATTATATTCTTCTTGTTCTAAATTACAGATGCACTCATCAGATCCAATCATCAGACCATCACGTGTTTCTCAATACAAAAGGTCGGTCGTCTGCAGCTGCTGCAGAACTTCTTTGCAGAACTCATCAAAGTAGATTGAGTGAGATTTCTGCAGCAAAGAGCTGCCATGCCTGTGCTGGAGAATCTCACCCACCTGCCACTTATCCTGGAAGTGGTTTTAACAAACGACACATTAAACAGCTGATGCGTACCTTGCCACAGTGCGCAGAAGTAACCGGATTACTAGTTTGTGTTGAGCAATCTTTATGCAAAGTTTTAAAGGGTTTTTGTTTATTTAAAATGGTTTCACTTGCCAATGATTTATATCCCATAGCAACCGATCAACTGCATTCATTTGTCAATAGACTCGTCAAAGCAAATTATCTGACTTTTAGTGAAGGGTTAAAGCATAAATATGTGTTATTTGCCGTGTTTTTAAATAATCCAGTTTTCCTTGGACAACCAGACCAGCGAGACTGCAAACCTCTAGTAACACCTTCCATAATGCGGAGGGAGGAATACAGTCAGGAATTGACAAGGCAAAAACAGGGGAGACACTATATTACAGGGGTAGACTTATTAAACCTTCTAAAGCGGAGGTGTTGACCATAACAACCAATCAGATTCTAGCTATCGTGTTCTAGAATGTACTAGATCAGCTATGGCTAACCTGTGACACTCCAGGTATTGTGAAACTACAAGCCCCAGCATGCTTTGCCAGTAGATAGCTAGCTGATAGCTGGCAAAGCATGCTGGGGCTTGTAGTTGTACAACACCTGGAGTGTCACAGGTTAGCAATCACTGTACTAGATAAATGATAGCTACAATCTGATTACACTTCTTAAGAATCATTGCCTTGCCTATTCTTACTGTTTGTTTTAGATTGTAAGCTCTTTGGGACAGAGGCCTCTCTATTGTTTTTTTTTTTAATATTATTACTTTTTCCAATATATACTTTATGATTCTAGTGCCATAAATATAAATATTCAGACCGTGCTAGAGATCTGTAGATTGTAAGCTGGCCAGCAGGGTCCTCTTAACTCTTCCTGTATGTTAATACCCCCCTATTGGTTTATAAATATGTTTCATTCCAATTGTAAACTATGCCGGCGCTTTCTAAATAAATGTTGACAATAATTATATTTTGCCAAAAGCTAATTCAGTCATTTAAAACCTGAAACATAATATTAAAAAAAACACGCACATAGAAAAAGTGTATCCTATAAACCATAAATATAAGCATATATTAGCTGCTGGATCAAACAATACAAATAATTGCTGATCCCACAAGAAGAAATAGAATACACAAGTGTAAGAATCCACTTCAAGGGGTATATTTACTAAACTGCGGGTTTGAATAAGTGGAGATGTTGCCTATAGCGACCAATCAGATTCTAGTTGTCATTTGTTTAGTACATTCTACAAAATGACAGCTAGAATCTGATTGGTCGCTATAGGCAACATCTCCGCTTTTCAAAGCTGCCATTTAGTAAATATACCCCAGTCTCTATTACACTGCATAGAGGTGCAAATAACCCTTATTGAAATATATTTTGAGGTATCTTAGATATAGTAGCCTTTTGATTTCTTATCATTTTATAATTACCCCTTATTATTAATTACCCCAATATCTAAGATACCTCAAAATATATTACAATAACCATTATTGTTATACAAATTCATTGCAGCATGAAGTGAGTTTTAACTCACTGTTTTGTATAAGCACACTACACAACTCACAATATTGGTTTTAATATTCGCTGTCTCCTTGTTTGTAAGTATTTTAATTGATGAATAATAAAGTATAGTTTCTTAGTCTTATTCCCAGAAGAATAGAGGCCAAGTGATTAAATAGCCCCCTCTGAAGGAAACTCTGTTCTAAATGACATATTTAACACGATTCGTTTGCACCTTTCCATAAGGAGTACATAACGAAACTAATATTGGTTTTGAAAGAAATAAATAAAAATAAAATTGGAACGTGAACAGCCTGAATTATATCTTTTTATTGCGGAAGTTTAGGAATCCATTTTGTTTTTTCTTGTTTTTTTTCACCTGCTAAGCACGCCCCCAATGAAGCACAGCCACACCCCCAATGGTTTGAACACTCCCATTAATTAAGCATGGGTGGAGCCCAAGAAGTTGCTGCACTAGGGAAAAGATTTCCTCTTGGCTGCCCTGCCTATGACGTGTACATTAGAATCATGTCCCGCCCCCCCAATTTGCATATTCATTACCCCTTACCATGCGCACTCACCTCTGACTCTTAAAACACATATTATATGTTGGAACGTATACCACTATAAGACTCCGGTACAAGGAGTTTTATAGTTAGATAACTTAGCGTATATAGTGATTGATATCATTTTCATTTTGCCTTCATTATGTTTCTTTGATAAGCTGATAAAATAGTACACATATGCTTATTGGTATATTAGGACACTTGTACTTAGTATATGTCAATAGTTATATATTGTGGATATATGTACAGTGTGACTGTTATTAAAGTATAACTATTGTTTAGGGCACCTCAGTTGACTTGTTGTTGTTTTTAACATTTATTAGTATATTATATTAAAACAAATATTTGAAAATGGATTCTCCGCAAGCCTGATTGTTATATATATTTATTATTTTCCATCTAATATATTTAGTGATGATCTTTTGTACATATGGAAATCACAGCTGCTTTGAAATAAGCCCACGTGCCGTGGCATTCCTCTAGATATTACTATATTGCCGTATAAACCCAGCGACCCTGATACTTACACTCTAATCTATGACACAGGTAATGTGTGATTCAGCGATAGCTGTAACCCCAACATGCGGGGTCTGTGCCTGATGCAGCAACAGAAATAGGGTCCTTTTCATCGCTTATACAAACTACCAGAAGAAGACAAACATTGTAATGTTTAAGCAGCATTAAATCTACTACCTACTTAGATTTTGCATTAAGAAAATTGGCAATGTTTACATTATACCCTTCCGTAACACGCTGCCCCAGACAGCTGCCTCCGGGTGCCTCATTACAGACACACCCTTGTGTACATGAGTCAGTCCGCTGACACTGAGAATTATTAGTAATAGCTCTGTAATAATACTGTCATTCCGTCCAATTACAGCCAAACACATAACATCCCTCAATACAGGGGTGTTGTCAGTTCCTGGACCTTTCTGTCCCGAGGGCCTGGGTCATGTCCTATAATTATCAGTGTTTCTCTTATCCTTGTACTGCTACATACTGTCCTGTGATATTGTATGCTGGCCTGTTATACCGTATGCTGGTCTGTTATACCGTATGCTGGCCTGTTATATCGTATGCTGGTCTGTTATACCGTATGCTGGTCTGTTATACCGTATGGTGGCCTGTTATACCGTATGCTGGCCTGTTATACCGTATGCTGGCCTGTTATACCGTATGCTGGTCTGTTATACCGTATACTGGCCTGTTATACCGTATGCTGGCCTGTTATACCGTATGCTGCCTTTTATACCGTATGCTGATCTGTTATACCGTATGCTGGCCTGTTATACCGTATGGTGGCCTGGTATACTGTATGCTGGCCTGGTATACTGTATGCTGGCCTGTACCACCCAGTGGCGGATCTAGAAAATTGTTGTACCCGGGGCGATTTAGGAAGGGGGGGGGATTTAGGCCCCACCCCCTTTCTGACTTCTGAGGCTGCCGGCGGCTGCACACTATGTGCAGGTCCGCTCGGCAGTGACAGGCAGCACACTGTCACTGCCGAACGGACCTGCACATAGTGTGTAGCCGTCGACAGCAAGCCCCTGCTAGAGGGGGCGAATGCCCCGATCGCCCCCCCTTGGATCCGCCACTAGTTCCACCGTTACAGAATGACTTTGTGAACATTCAGAGCCTGATTTATTAAGACAAACAAAGCGAACGTAAATCAGGCATACGCACGTCCGCATTCAACTAGGAGCGGATCTGAGAAACATCTCTGGTTGAATACGGGTCTAGGCAGGGCCTGATCAACCACTAGGCTGACCAGGCTGCAGCCTGGGGCGCTGGGTCCCGGGGGGCGTGGCGCTGCGGGTATTTTTTTTTTAATTATTATTTTTTTTTTCCTTCATTCATTTTTTTTTTCGGGGTGGGGGAGGGGGGTCGCCGCGGGGCGGGGGGGGGGGGTCGCCACGGGGGGGGTGGAGGGCTCGACGATCAAAAGCATTGGTGGTCAGTGGTTAGCAACACACAGCCAATCGCCAGGCTGCCTGTTGCTGTGCAGCAGACAGGAAGCAGGACGTCTTCACTTCCTATCTGCTGATCTGAGGAAAGGAGCGACGCTGGCACAACTACAGGTAAGTGAAGGGGGGAACTGCCCTGCATATCTATAGGGAGGGGGGGAACTGCCCTGCATATCTATAGGGAGGGGGGGAACTGCCCTGCATATCTATAGGGAGGGGGGGAACTGCCCTGCATATCTATAGGGAGGGGGGAACTGCCCTGTATATCTATAGGGAGGGGGGGAACTGCCCTGCATATCTATAGGGAGGGGGGGAACTGCTCTGCATATCTATAGGGAGGGGGGGGGGAAACTGCCCTGCATATCTATAGGGAGGGGGGGGGGGAACTGCCCTGCATATCTATAGGGAGGGGGGGGGGGGAACTGCCCTGCATATCTATAGAGAGGGGGGGGAACTGCCCTGCATATCTATAGGGAGGGGGGGGGAACTACCCTGCATATCTATAGGGAGGGAGAGGGGGACTGTCATACAAATCTATAGGGAGGGAGAGAGGTTGATATGTATGAAGGAGGGCAGAGGAGGGGGGCTGATATATGTGACTGGGGGAGTTTTGATGTGACGGGGGGGATAGCTACAGAGTGGAGATAAGGAAAATAGCTGCAAGGGGGATGGATGCAGGGTGGTTGCAGCAGGGGTTAAGGAAAATGGCTGTGGGGGGGGGGGGGTGGTTGTGGTTAAGGAAAATGGCTGCAGGGGGTATTTAAAAAATAGAGCAGTTTTGGGGGGCAGAATCTCATGATTGTGTGGTGGTCACATGGGTGGTCTCAGCAATCACTAGAATACTAAATATTAGTGAGATGGGGCTGGTAGAGGTTTGTATTTGATTGACAACAAATATTCAGATATTGCTTATATATGCCTGTCCAATGGGGTACTTTTAGCTGGCCATAATGGAGTGTTTTGTTTTAACTAAAGGGCCTAATCATTCAGGGTTTGCATTATAATACATTTTTGCATTTTCAAAACAGGATGCCAACTTTCCAGAAGCCAGCGAGAGGATAACAAAGTTGCAAGAGAGAAGAGCAAGAACAGGTAAGAGACAATGGCACAATCTGTCTAAATTTGAATGCTGGAGAATACACCTGAACATTCATATTCAGGAGTGTTCCTATACACCTATATATTCGGAGGAGGGGGGGGAGGGGGGCGCTGCGGCCGTATTAGCCTAGGGCGGCCAGAACCCTTAATCAGGCCCTGGGTCTAGGTGCGCTCTGCTCTGACAGACAATACACTGCTGGATACATATGTGGAATATAAAGTCCCAGTAGAACGCACAGGGAAAAAAGTATTCAATTATAGTCACCTGTCAATAATATAGAGCCTGATTCATTAAGGATATTAACTTAAGAAACTTCTTATTTAAGTCTCCTGGACAAACCCATGTTACAATGCAAGGGGTGCAAATTAGTTTTCTGTTTTGCACATAAGTTAAATACTGACTGTTTTTTCATGTAGCGCACAAATATCAACTTTAAATTTCAGTGTACAAATAAGCTATTAAGTATTTGTGTGCTACATGAAAAACAGTCAGTATTTAACTTATGTGCAAAACAGAATACTAATTTGCACCCCTTGCATTGTAACATAGGTTTGTCCAGGAGACTTAAATAACAAGTTTCTTAAGTTAAGACCCTTAATGAATCAGGCCCATAGTTATTAATTTAAAAATATTAAAAAACAAATGTTTTTTCCTTTTTTTGTCCTAATGAAATACATTGATCAGGATGTTATTAATGTCTACTGTACATAAAATACATTTCTACAGTTGCTCCTGATTGCAAACACATGTTCTAGCTGTATACACAGCCCTTATCACTAGTAATTGGCTCTTACTCCCGAGCTGTAGCTGGTGCAAGTGATACGACTGAAAAACACGTAACTTAGAGATGTACAAAGTCTGAACCGGACGCTGCTGCCTGCGCTCCAGCTTGGCACGCCCTTACTGTACATTGATTACGGGCATACGCCCAGTCCCTACCCCGTTCCGCCCATGAAACTGTAGCCTGTTGCAAGTGTCCTTTGCGCTGGGAGATGAATTCCATACACTTGCATTCTCTGGGGAAGAGTTAGTTTCTGGGCAAGCGCAGAGCAATTGGAGGGGGAGGCAAAATGAAAATGTGGTGGCAGATTTATAGTTGCTAGATCCTAGATCAATTTTAAATTTCAGTGTACAAGTAAAGCTATCAAGGATTTGTGTCCTACATAAAAAACAGTCAATATTTAACTTATGTGCAAAATAATAAACTAATTTGCACCCCTTGCATTGTAACATGGTTTGTCCAGGACAAAACATACTCATTTTGTTGCCTTACTTTCCTTAATGACTCAGGCCCAATACGGCACGTATCAGCATTAACAGTTCCATGATGAATCTGCCCCTCTGAGTGTTATTGCAGGAGTTGTGTTGGCTACGTAACAGATTCACGAAGACTGTTATTAAGTAGCCTCTTTAAATGCCCATAACCAAGTGGACTGTGGGATACATGAAGCTGAAAAGTCTTCTCTGTGGTTTAATGCTTCTCCAAGAATCTTGCGTCCTCCATATCATACAAATGTGATGCAACATTAAAAGCACAAATCTGCCGACATCTGCAGTCATTATTAAGACATACATTGTAATGGCAAATGTGACATCCTTTAGGTGTGGCCCCAATAAAAAGAGTAATAAAACGCGTGTGTAGTTCTTCCCCAATCCCGCAATGAGGTCCTGCTGCGTTGCCAGGCAGGGTGAAGTGATTGGTTAAACAGTTCCAAGTTATAACGAGGGGTGTAGCTTCAATGACTGCTTGCCGTGGACCTATGTCCTCTTAGAGAGAGGGCGGCATAGGGACTCCCTGCCAATGTGAGCGACTCTATGTCAGTGTTGGCTAACCTGTGACACTCCAGGTGTTGTGAAACTACAAGTCCCAGCATGCTTTGCCAATATATAGCAGCTTATTGCTGCAAGGGTATGCTGGGACTTGTAGTTTCACAACACCTGGAGTGTCTCAGGTTAGACAACAGTGCTCTATGCCCTATCGTTGACAAGATTACCAATACAAGCCCACTGATAAGGACTTTGTGAGGTTCCCTTTAAATCAGGAACTCGAGATGTGCAGCGTGGGAAGAGTCCTTGTCATCATCATTGGCCGAAAAGCTAGTGTGACTCACCATGTCCAGTACGTTCCAGGGGCAAGTACTGAATATACAAAGACCAGAAGCTCTTAAAGGGACAATAATCCCAGGTTTTTATTTCCCCATTGAATTAGTGAATTAAGGGACATTATAAAAATATTATTATTATAGGATTATTATGGATGAGTTAGTAAGGTTGCTTGCAAAAAGTCAGTGTTATGTTCAGTTCCATTGTTTCTCTTCTCTTCCCTATAACCCCCGTATCTCCTCCCACAGTTCTCTTGTCAGTCTTTTTGAGGTGTGATAATCCTTTCCATTTTATTATAGAGGTCCTATATTACTTACTCCAAAGCTCAGTACAGAGGGAAGAGCAGTCGTTGAAGTGGATTGGGGTCATGGCAGTAGAATGTGCTAACCGCAGCACAGAGTATTTCAGAGCAGCCAACTCCTGTGTCCGTATGTAAGCAAGGTTGTAGAGGGAAGGGATTGGCCGACTGGTAGCCAATCAGACATCTGAATGTTAACCGTGCACTGAAGTTCATAACCTAACTAGTAATATTTAATTATTTTATTATTAGCTAG
The DNA here is from genome assembly GCF_038048845.1 of Mixophyes fleayi. Classification (NCBI taxonomy): domain Eukaryota; kingdom Metazoa; phylum Chordata; class Amphibia; order Anura; family Limnodynastidae; genus Mixophyes; species Mixophyes fleayi. The sequence goes on along the minus strand of NC_134402.1, from coordinate 445,619,268 downwards.
TTTTTACTAGTTACTAAAATGTAACAATTTTGTAATATGTTATCTTAAAATATAGTTAAAATAAATAAATAAAAAGTTGAATGTATATACATTTCTGAATACAGGCACTAGGGGGCACTATTGTGTCTATCACTGTATATTAGTTATTAGTAGAGGACAATACTTTAATCTTATCTTATGCCATATATAGGAAATGTATTCAGTAGAAGATTAGTACCAGACTATGCACAGAACTAGGTAAGTTGATATGTTTGAGTTTTATTACAAGTTAAGAGATATAACCCGTGACAGAAAAAATGTCTGTGTCATAAGTAGATATGATCAGATTTGCTTCAAAGCGGTTCTGGAACCGGTTTGTTGAACTGGTTCTAATGTTAGAAAGTTTGCAATAAATTCTTGAACTTTAAATAAAATTTTTTTGAACTTTTCAAACAATGTGACTTAAGTTTGAGCAATCCCAACAGCTTGGACCATAATCGAGTTTCATCAAACCTAAATAGTTCTATTTAAAAACAAGCAAAAACGAACAAATGGATATTAGGTTCAGGGATCTCCATATTCGTTAGGAATGAGAGGGAGAAAGCTTTATCGATTTGGACCAACTGTTACATTGGACATTCACTTGCACTGTGCGTTGCTTATATGCTTAATGTCATGTATGCATTTCCTTGCAGGCTTATATACTTGAAAGAACTGGAATTGTGTGCTAAGTTATGTTTTAATTATATTGTTTGACAAACTTAAATAAAAATATTTGATTAAAAAAAGCAAGCAAAAACAAACAAACTTTAAAATGTAACCATGTAAACTGAAGCGGAGAACATCTTACAGTTTATTTTAATTACTTTTTAGGGGTTTTAGCTGCAAATCTGCACTTTGAACTCAAACTTCGAACTGCAAACTCATCCGCAGCAATCGAAGGGGGTCAAAAAAAAATAGTTGGAGACTTTGTGATTTTCAAACTGGTTCAAATAATTTGAAGATCTCTTCTCATACGAAGGGATGTATTTATCAAATAATACATTCTAAGGGCTGGAGTTACTAAAACTTTTTAAGAGGAAAAGTTGAGGTGTTGCCCATAGCAACCAATCAGATTCTAGCTCTCATTAATCTAGTACATTGTAGAATCTGATAGCTAGAATCTGAATGGTTGCTATGGGCAACACCTCCACTTTTCCTTTAAAGTTTTACATTCACGTATGAAGAATTTTCTGCTTACTGTAACAAAAATCTACCCCAGGGCTCTTTATTTAAAGTGTCCTATTTATGTGATTGAATGCTTTGAATGTATTCATTACATTGGCACTTGTGCACATATAAATGCTCGTGCCTACATATATTACACCTGTTTGGTAGCCTTTCTATATAAGTATAGGACTACATCCAATTATGGAAACCCCCTGTACAGTCAGGGAGCAGAGGTTCTGTGCTGACCCACTTACGTCATCTCTCCACTCCTTAAAAATCACTTAAAAATTTTGTCCCACAAAACAATGTCATTTATCCAAATGGTCACAATACTTTAGCATTAACATGCTCAGCCCTCATTTATCTAATAGCAAATAAAATAAGTTCTTGATATAATGAAATGGCCATGGGAGTCGAATTACTATTTAACAACTATTTTTATAGAGTGAAATGAAAATGATAATCAATGGCCCTTCACGTATCAGATTCTCCCATTGTTACATAGTTACAGGTAACCTACATACAGGGATTCAGGGCAGACAAGCACAGGAGAGACACAGCCGAATGGAAGATAGATATCGATTGCACGAAACAGTCCAGCGCTTAAACAGCGATACCTACGGTGCCATTGTCAGTAAGTTGTTACACTTTAATTACTGCTTTTGGCAAAGAAAGGGATCCAATATCCCAATCTGCCAGTTGTCTTATGCAATAAGATTCACTTGTTACAATAAAACAATGACAGAATTCTGATTCCATTAGTCTGCTAAGGAAGAATCACAAAAAAAACAATGAAGGATTGAGTTTAATATCCATTCGTATTGTTTTATTTTTTGATTCAATTATGTGTTACACAATTAATAGGATACTGGACAAATATTTTTTAAAAAAATTCTGCTGCCCTGCAGCCCTTAAGCTGGGTACACACTGTGCAATCTTACTTTAGATGCAATTTTTGTAATGATTTGACCAACGCCTGAAAGTCCCGATGATCACACAGATCCATGTGTACACACCTACACGATTTACCTTCAGATCTGTGATCTTCATCTATCATAACCATCTGCTGAAAAGATTGTGACTCTGTAAACTCTACAGATATCTGCCTACAGTGCTGGTGGTGAGTGCGTACACACTGCCACATTTGCCCGACATCGTTCCATCGTTGATCGTGATTTTTTAGGAGGTTTAGGAAACCAAAACAACAGATGTAATGTGCTTTGGTAGGATAAGACATGATCCAATATAAAATACTTTTACTAACCTACAAGGTCATTAACAGAGCTGCACCAACATACATCTCCTCTCTTGTCTCAAAATATCTCCCAACTCGGCAACTCTGTTCTGTACAAGATCTGCGTCTCTCATCCACCCTCATTACATCCTCCCATTCCCGGTTACAGGATTTTTTTTCGGGCGGCACCCAACTATGGAATTCTCTCCCCCGTACAATAAGACTCTCCTCTGGTCTACAAACTTTCAAGCGTTCTCTGAAAACCCACCTCTTCAGACAAGCTTATAATATTCCTCAACCACCCTATTACCTCACTAAATTACCCTTTTACCACATGTTACACAATTTCACACAAGACAACTACCCCCTGACCAACATTGATGTGTGACAGGATCATTTAGCTTATGAGTCACTTTTACCTTTGCAGTCTGGCTGGGCCAAAATGCAAAATGTTGACTCATGTGTCAAACTCCTATTGTCCCATAGATTGTAAGCTTGCGAGCAGGGCCTTCTCACCTCTTTGTCTGTTTCACCCACTTTGTTTATTAGTTTACTGTGTTTGTCCCCAATTGTAAAGCGCTACGGAATATGTTGGCGCTATATATATATATATATATATATATATATATATATATAAATGATGATGATGATTGTGGGAGTGTACCCACTGATGCGATATCTGTCCAACGTTTGTTTATCATGTGATTTGCACTATAATTGCATTAGTGTGTACCCAGCTTTAGGATTGCTTCTCCAAACGAAGCATCATTGTTGCAACAAGGTAACAAAATCAGTCATGTAGGTGACTAGTTTATGAGACAGAGGTGGACTTAGCAAGCTGTGGGCCCCCCGGTGCAGGGAGATGGGAATAGGGGCCCCCGACCCTCTGTATCTGCCATGCAGCGGGCACCATGACCTCCATGGGCCCCGATCCACGGCACGAGCCATACCAAAGGTAGTTCTGCCACTGATATGAGGTGCAAACTCAGACAAACTGATGCAGTAGATGTCAGCTGGACTCTCCAGCTCACATGTAGATAGGTTAGCAACTACTTTAAAGTTTTACATTCATGTATGAAGACTTTTCTGCTTAATGTAGCAAAAAAAGGCAAAATATAATTAAGTGATGCATACAAAAAAACTAAAAAAAACCCTCTGGTCTTCAAGTGTTCTAAACCAGGGCGGTCCTGGGAAGAACGAAACTCATGTGATCCCTAAGTAAGTGCTACAAGGACTTGTCTCTATGATCATTGGCCCTTAGAACAGTGAAGGGCAATTGGGGGCCCTGGGGCTACACCCGGCCCTCCGAGCCTTCACCTGCGGCCCCCAGCTCCTTCCCGCTTTATGGTCTGATGTGCTTTGTTATAGCTTGTAACACTTGTTTATAATGCTGCTGATGTTATTACAGATGTCTTTTTCTTTGATTAAATGTGTTGTTTTACCTTATGACTGAGATTAAGGAAAATGTGGGGCCCTTAAGGCTTAAAAAGGGCCCCCGAAGTGCATCAGGTTTCCTATCCCTGGCTTAGATTGCCCTGGTCTTTGGTTTTGTATAGGAAGAAGACATTCACAGATCAATATTTAATTGAGAAGCAGAACAGTATCCTGATTATTTTCAGTATATACAGAAAACATTTATTGACGAGGTGCTGGGCCCGCAGCCATTGTCCTGGTTAACCTTGATATATTATAGATCAATACAGCAATATCAACATCTCCATCTCTTCTCAAACCCTAGAACCGCTAAAAAGTTATTGTTTGCTTAATCTGTTTCAGACTCTGGGGAGACGTTCACTTGTCTCCCAGACACAATCACTCAGCTGATCGCACTCCCACGGTAAAACATCAAATTAAAGACATAAACGTATTTATATATCCAATCAGCAAATATTATGGTTGTTGTGATAGACTGTATATATTTATATATATATATATACAGGCAGTGGGGGGGATTTGATATACCTGGGTTAATGAGGGATGCCAAGCATACTGAAAGCAACGGCTTCCATACAAGTGTGGCTCATGTATTAGATAACATCCCAGCGTGGTCAGGGTCACGTATAAAGACGCTGGACTGCCCTGGTTGCCTATAATTTTGGATACCATGGCTGCAAGAGGAGACCTCTGTGACTGTGAAAAATGATCGTTTTGGTGTATTTGGCAGAAGCATCGGTGACCACGATGGGTCAACGCGCTAATTCTTCACAAGCAACAGTGTCTATGGTCAGCAGGGAACCGATGCATCATCTTTCACACTGTTCTTAACAAATGGGTAAAGGGTAAATGTATCAAACCTTCTACAAGCAACCAATCAGATTCTAGCTATAATTTATCTAGTGCATTCTAGAAAACGATAGCTAGAATGTGATTGGCTGCTATGGGCAACGCCTCCACTTTTCCTGAAAGGTTTGATACATTTACCGCTAAGTGTTCATCTTCACCTATGTGTGCACCATTACTCTCCTGATGGTGATAATGCCCCCATCTTAGGTCACCCATTGGTATGATGAGCATGACACTGATGTTATCTATATGTCATCATTGTCTGTTACCATATCTGAACCTACAGTGCATACTGTATGAGATCTAACGCCCTGTTTACAAGCAAAGTATCACGTTTCTTATGCGCTCCTATAGGTAAGGGATAGGGTGGGGAATGCAGCCTAGATCCCGTGGGAAATACCTAATAAATTTCCCAAAGGTCAAAATTGGATAGAAGTGGAAATGGGATAAGGCGCAGATAGGACGGGTTAGAATAACGGGTACCTCAATACCAATCAAATGCTTGAAAATGCTGTGATGTCAAGCTCATTTATATAATATGTGAGCATATAACCTGAAACATGCAAGCATAGAGTGTGTAATAAACGATGGTATATCCACAATAACAGTGTAATAGGTCTTAATGTTTAAGTACTGTAAATAACGTACTTCAATCCTCTCTATATCAAACAGTCACTGAGGTACTAATTTTCAGCTAAAACACACAACTGAGTTAAACAAATGCGATATAAAAACGATATAAAAATAATGTTTAAAATATGCATAAAGTCAATAAGATGGTAATAGTCACAATCTCAGCGTTGGGAATCCCAATGTTCCAGTACTATAATCATTTCAATATGATTCATAGTGTTTCAAAACCACCTTCAAAAATGTCTTCTTTAATATTCAAAACTTCCTCTCCAATGATTCATATATGCTGGCGATAAGAAGACAAAAACGATTCTCCAATGGTGTAATAATCCAATAACAATGTTTAATGCCATACAGATATAAAATCCACTTACATTTTGCAAGGGAAAACAGGTCTCATAAAGGTTTCTTTAGACACGCAGTCAGAATTATTTCTCGCTACTCCGTTCCGTGGTCAGATTCTTACTGACTTCCGGGTTGTGTTGTCACAGTAACCAAACTCGAGCTCCCATTGGATCCCTACGCGTTTCGTCATAGAGACTTCGTCAGGGGTGATCCAATGAGGGCCGAGCCACAAAATATATAGAGTCTCAAGATGGAATTGTTAACACTTACAATCCCGCTGGATCGTTAGTTATGTGATTTTGATTAGGGGTGTGGCATGAGTCCCTAGGAGTAAATGAAACATATGTAACTTATTGCAGATTGTTGAAAGATAAACTGTCTGAAAACCAGTCTATATATAGCTAAATCTGCCTGTCTTGATCAGCGTAATCTGTATTGGGAAAGCGGAATCTAAAGGTGGATATGTACTATAGAAATCCTCTATTGAGCACTTCACTCTAGTGGAAAACTCATGATTACCAATTCCCGTGGATGTTATATATATAAAACACATAGTTAAAATATATACCTGTTAAAAAAATATATACCTGTTAAAAAACACATCTTTTAAAAACGGATTGGATAATCAAAAACCTTTTTCTTAATTCCCTTTTCTCAAGGTGATTAATAGATATATCTAATTTCTTTGTGAGCTACTAAGAATGAAATTTATTTTCAAAGGTAACAAACGTATCTGAAATCTAGATGAACAGAGTATGTATAAAATTTACAAAAAGGAAGTGAGTTCAAAGTCGGCATTAAGCCCTTGTGGGGTTAGAGTGCCTAAATTAAATATCCATTTGGCTTCTTCCTGATTCAGTAATTTGTTAAAGTCCCCACCTCTCCAGTGTCTTTGGACCAGCTTTATTCCCAAGAATTTTAATCCCGATGGATCTTGATGGTGTACTTGTTTGAAATAATTAGACAGATGGTGGGTTTCCAAACCAATGGTGATATTTCTGATATGCTCATTTAATCTTGTCTTTAATTTCCTAAAGGTTCTACCTACATACTGTAGGCCACACGGACAGCTAATGAGGTAGATAACCCCTAGAGAATTACACGATATGTGTTCATTGATGTTATAGGATTTAGACGAGGTGTTTGACGTGAACTCCACTATCCCTTTGGTTCTAACCGGTTTTGTAAGGTTGCAGGCCTTACAATTAAGGCAATGATAAAATCCTTTGTTTTGTTTTGTATTCTTCAACCAATTTGATGTATTGTTGATTGTCTTGGCTAAATGGCTGGATACCATTTTGTACTTTAAATTAGGTGCTCTTCTGAACGTAACGACAGGATTCGTTGGAAGAAATTTGGATAGGGTCTCATCTTTTTTTAAAAGGTGCCAGTGCTTATTTATAATTTGTTTACAGCCTTTATATCGGGTTTCTGCATTCTGTATCCACTACCGGAAGCATGTTACTAGATTATTCTGCTCTACTCCTATACCAGTGTTGGCTAACCTGTGACACTCCAGGTGTTGTGAAACTACAAGTCCCAGCATACCCTTGCAGCAATAAGCTGCTATATATATATATATATTGGCAAAGCATGCTGGGACTTGTATTTTCACAAACAGCTGGAGTGTCACAGGGGAGCCAACATTGTCCTATACCATAGACCGCAACATTATATCCATACTTGCCAACTCCCGGAGAGGGGGCGTGACTGGAGGGCGGGAGGGGGCGGGGCGATGCCAATAGCGATATTTTTTGCACCCCCCACCCCCGCTCGCGCAAAACTGTAATTTCCGCCGCGGGGGGCGGGGCCAAAATGACATGATTGGCCTCGCCCCGCCCCCTCTAGCCCTCCAAAATGGCGTGATTCACTGAGAATCCGGGATGTGGGAGAAATGCCAGCTCGCCCGGGAGCCCGGGACACTGACCCGAATTTCGGGAGTCTCCCGGACTTTCCGGGAGAGTTGGCAAGTATGATTATATCAATAGACATTCTGAAATGATTTATTAACCTATATTTGTTATCATTCATTTATAAGCATATTCCTCAGCACAGATACTAATAGGAGGCCTTCTGTGAGAGCAATCGTACATTTCACAGCAAACAAGACTAAATCTAGGGTTACATTTGCAATGAGACTGATCCAAATTGTCATTAAATCCAGATGTTACATTTCTAATACGACTGAAACCTTCAATGGGTCTTTATTAATTTCCCATCCGATCATGTACCGTATATCTTACCCACTGTGAGTCTGTAAATGTTTATAGACATCTTTAGGCCCTTTTATTTTTTCCAAATTATGTGCTCAAAATTTGTATAATTATTCTCCAGAGACCTGCGGATTATCGCCCTGTTACCCATAGACTAGTACCAGACAAGATCTGCAGAGCATCTCATCTATTCAGTCCAGAAATTGGCAGAAAACTGCATTTGTTTTGTCCCATTGTTTCTTTAATAGATGCAAATATTAAGTGATTGTCATAGCTGCAACTAACATCGCAGTATCGCTGACAGCAGAGCCGATACGTTAATAAACTTTTGTTTAATCGTCTTGAACAGTTGAGCACTGCAGGCAGAGAGCACTGACCTTAAGAGGGTTTGAATCTTGTGTGATTGTAAACAAACTATTTTGTACATTTATGTTGCAGACAGAAATATACATTGACGCTCTGTGGCAGGGGTTCGTAATAGAGATGCTCACTGACCCCCGTGAACTGGTTTTGGTTTTGAATCCGAATTAGCTTCATGTTTTAGTTTTGGTAAATCCGCCCTCGTGTGTTTTGGTTTTGGATTTTTTAGAAAAAATCCTTAAATATGCTAAAATCACATAATTTTGCTCTTTTTCTGTTCCTACATTATTATTAACCTCAACAACACTAATTTCAATTCATTTGCAGTCAATTTAGACCACCTCACAGGTCACAATAATATTTTCATACACTTTCGGACAAATACTGCGGCAACCTGGCTGGATGGTAAGCGACAGAGCAATGACACAAACACACGGCAGTTCCTAACACATCTATGAAACATTGGCACACAGCAGTGGCAGAAAAGAAAAATGGAAGATGGAATTGTCCTTGAGCCCGCCAACCCTCTCACCCACTGTTATGTTGGATCTTAAAAAGGAATCAAAAAATTGTGAGATCCGACGACATCACAATGACGTTTTGCCTCATTTTCAAATCCGAAAAAGCGCGAAGGTACCGAGCCGGTTCGGCTCAGTACTCGGATCTGCTAAGTTCGGGTGTGTTCGGTTCTCGGGAAACCGAGCCTGAGCATCTCTAGTTCTTAACCTATAGGTCAGGACAATAAACATAGGACACTAGGTCATTTAGGGTAGGTCCTCTGCTACAAACTAATAAACTCATTACTAGCAGAGCCGTTGTTCCTTCAGGGAAGGTGGGATCTTCGTCTCGGAGGAGCAGTTCTAGCGGTGACAATGACCTCACCTCGTCTCATCGTCTCTCTCTCTCTCTCTCTCTATATATATATATATATATATATATATATATATATATATATATATATTCCCAAATTTCTTGCTTGTTGTAGGTTTAGCAGTTATACCTTAGAGCCTGATTCATCCAGGTACGTAGCTGCCGATTCTGTGCGTCCCGCACGCAAAATCACTTTGCGCAGGCCCAGAACCGGAACATATGTAACTAAACACAGCAATGTTCACTGCATCCAAGTCTGCAAAGGTCTTTTACTACAGACTACAATTTCATGGAGGGAACGGGGCAGGGATGGGCGTTCGCCCATAGTCAGTGTACAGTACGGGTGCCAAACTCCAGCGCGCGCAGCCACATCCAAATCAAGTTTTGGGCATCTTAAAGTTACTTGTATTTCTGCCGTATCTCTTGCTCCAGCTACAGGGCTGGTCTAAGTCCTGATCAGTAGTGATGACAGTCTGGTATGCATGCTATAACATGTGTTTGCAATCAGGAGCAACTGTAAACATGTATTTTATGCTCAGTAGACATCAAGAGCATCCTAATAAATGTATTTCATGGGGGAAAAAAAAATATAAAAATGTTGTTGCTTTGAACTGTTTTGTCGTTGACTATGGGTACTCATTTTTTTTAACTTAACATTTCTCCTAGACAAACCCTGTTACAATGCAAGGGGTGCATATTAGTTTATTATTTTGCACATAAGGAAAATACTGGATTTTTTTTACCTAGATCGTCTTTAAATTTCGGTGTTCAAATAAGCTATCAAATATTTGTGTGCTACATGAAAAAACACCCAGTATTGTCCTTATATGCAAAATAATAAATTAATTTGCACCCCTTGCGTAGCAAAACAGTTTTGTCCAGAAAACATGAGTAAGAAAACTTTCTTTCTTAACTTTCCTTAATGAATCAGGCCCTAGATTATTAACAGGTAACATTAATTTAATAGTTATTTTTTTTCAGAGCAGACCTACACCCCTAATCATCAGTGTACGTATCTTTTGATCCACTCCTTGCTGAATTCGGGAGTACGCAGAGTGGATTTAAATGCATTTTTTACAAACGCACGTTGCGTTCAGTATGAATTCCTTCATAAATCACACCCTTAATATAAAGACAATAGTAATGTAGTTGAAAAGAACTAGATTCTAAATAAAAAAAAACTGAACAATAGATCACAGAGTAACAATATCATTTCAAAAGGGTTAAGAAGCCCTTTACTACAAGTAAGTTACAAATATAACATTGTATCTTTACATCAGTAAATTAAATGATCAGGCTGAAGAAATAAATACATCTATTATACAGTGTTTAGTCATTTATTAAACAGACAATGAATACTTAGCCTTAATTTCATAAAAAACAATTGCAATCCATTTCTAAAACTGACATAAGAAATAATCACTGTCTAGTTAAGATAACAGTGAAATCCAAACATTGTATCAAATGCATAAAACATACACTTGCAGCAGAACTTGTTTGTAATTAACCCCGATTTTGAATATATGACTTATTTGACTTATTTTATATGACAGTTATTAGTGTTTATTTCGGTGGATTTATACCAGGTCTGTCTCTGTAAATCAATATCCTGCAAACAAACCCCTTTTAATCATTCTTTTTTGGGTTTTTATTGCTACCCCCTCAGTGTCTTGACTGGAGGGCACTGCGAGAACAACAGCTCTGATATTAAATGCCAAGACGAGAAGGAGGAGGAGGCAGGCAGTGAGACAGGCAGAGACAGGAGAAACTGGAGGGCAGCAATTAACCCAACTCCTGCCAGGGTGGTGAAGTCTACCAGTATAAGACGATGTAGAGTCTTTCTGGAAACCAGGTGCATGAAAACAGATTAAAAAACCGGTAAGCCCTTCAATAAAACCTTCTCCAGCTGCTGTAGAACTACAAGGCCCAGCACACACTTCCTGGCTGGCAGGGCTTGCTGATACTTGTAGTACCCGCGCCACAGCTTGCCATTATTCACTTTATAAAAGACTCCCGCAAATGTAACCAGAGGTACATCAAGGATTTACTATTTCTGGATATAGAAATCTCACAAGTCTCCGTCACTTTTTGCACTAATGTTTTTAAGCTTAGAGTATTGCTCTGTTGATTTAGACACAATAACATATTTTACAAGTCATCTCAAGGAGCAGAAGCAGCACTAAAATTGCATTGATTTGACCCTTTTCTGAACTGTAATTTGTACTCTGTTCCTGCATGTAACTTTCTACAGCAGCCCCATTCTCGCCTGTGTCTCCTACCTCAAATCTTTGATTTTGGAGAGCAATAGACCCAATATGTAGATAAATGTACGGTACCTTAGTGCCTATGTAGTGATGAAGTTATTCCCCCCATCTGAACGGATAGTTTCAGTTTGTGAAAGCAGAGTTCAAGCCTCCGCTGTCTGAGATATGTAATCCAAGGCAGGGAACTGACGAGACACCCAGTCCCTTGGGGTTAGACTGTGCTCCAGACGAGCCTGAGATTTTGGCTCAGTCTTGTCACACCACCTACTAAAACAACCCAAGTGCATTACCTCCCACCACCCAACAACATCAGCACGTCAGATCTGAAGGTAAAGGCCAGCCCTTGTGTCTTCATTCTGTACATGGAATCCAGGCCAAGTGTGTGAATGTAAAACCTGCCCTAATAGCCACACCCGAGATAATATTCCAGAAACCACAGCCAAACCCCTGCCTTCCCTGCTAACATCACTGCTGCAAAAACAACCCCTATGCCCACTGACATTTAACCCTTTCCTGCCCACTGGGCAATCAGCAAATCAATGCTAGGAGCGGCCGTCCCGCTGTTGTGGAACTTCAAGTCCCAGGGAGGTGGAAACAACCTGCAGCTCTCTAGTTGTAGAACTACAAGGCCCAGCAGGCTGGCAACGCACTCTGGGGACTTGTAATTCCACAAAAGCTGGAAAGTCCCAGGTGACGTAAGTTAGTCCTCCGGTAATTAATAATTAAAGCAAGTAGTGAAGAGGTTGGAGAAGGTCTTAGAAAGCAGAGCTGTTCTGCAACGTGCACAATATGATTGCAGAAAGCACTGTGATAATCCGCAAGGCTGCTCTGCAAGATGTTCTGCAGCTTTTTCATTCTTGCCCATTACGCACCATATTACACAGCGTATTTTAGAGAATCATTAAATCATTCACATCAGTCCCTGCCCCATTGGAGCTTACAGTCTAAATTCCCTAACACACTCAAATAACCTTCCAGTATGTTTTTGGAGTGTGGGAGGAAACCCACACAGACACGGGGAAAACACACAAGCTCTACACACATAGGGGCCCTGGTCGGAATTGAACCCCTGACCCCAACGCTGTGAGGTCCCAACGCTAACCACCGTGCCACCCATGTTTTTTTTACATCTTGCTATTTATTATTTAAAAACAATCATTCAACATTATTTATGTCCCCTCCGAATCTGTTGGAGGTACCTGTTAAAGTAACATATTTCATAGTAATAATGAACCTTTTACAAATAAATTAGCCAGAGAGGAAGGAGACACACAACTAAAATACACTGCAATATCTTTGTATGTACCAAATCAATTATCTGTCAAAAGGACAGATACGCGGGATAGGATATGATCTATAAGTGGCTCATTGAAACAATCTCCCAGGAACAGATTACAGTGATGTGCAGTACCGCTATTGCCATGAAGGGGGAAGTTCATAAGTGTGGTGTAATATAGCAGGAGTTTGACCCCCTCATAACATCATCATGTTGGACAAATGGCCGCAGAGCTATGGGTATTAAATGATGATGCATAAAAAGTTCTTACAATATTTAATCCGGAGAACATTTATACAATAAGGTTGGCTGCTCTTCTATATCAGAGTCTCTCAGCTCACCCTGCGTAATGAATAACAGGGGTCATTATTATAACTGGTACACTGGATATAATAAAATCATGTAATATAATCAATAAGACATTTGCTTTCATTTTCTATCTATTCCAGCACGTTTTTGCCTGTGCCCCAGTTTCCATAAACTTACATTAGAGAACTTTTATGAAAACTCGTACACGGATAACTGTAGCCGTCACAGCCAATCAGGTTGTTACAGACCCTCCGACATAGGAGGCTTGATATAATTGGTTGAAATGGCGCTGTCCTATACCGAGGATGGAAAGTTCCCACAGTTCAAGATAGAGATGGAAGTATAAAGCTTCAAGTTCAAGTAGTCTGACACTGTACCCTCACCGAGAGTTGGGGAGTCTGTTCGAGTGTGACCAGTGTCTGAGTTGAAGTTCCAGCCTGTCCTGATAGTCCTGCCCTTATCGGTACCCTGAGCCAGGGGCTGACTGTAGAGTTACAGAAAGAGAGCTGTAGTTGACAGAGTTAGTGACCGGATGGGCTTACTTTGGGTTTAGTGGATCTCTTTCTCAGCGTCGGTAACCGACTGTTACTGACCACTCCTACTGGTGCCACCAGACACTCGCTGACTTGCAAATGCCAACTGTGCAATAGTTGTAGGAGAATTCAGCTGCCACCACTGGGCTCCTTTACCAGCACCTGGAATTGCTTACTTCTGCGTAGCTGGTATAGCTGCTGCAGCGCCTCTTTGCTGTGGGCTGGCTGGTACCTCCTGACCGCTTACTATGGATCAGGACTGCTGGGTATCGGGCAGAGCGTCGACACAGAGACGCTGGGTTCAACACAGGGCAGCCAGGGAACGGATTAGAGTGTAAGCTCTTATCTGTTGATCTCAGGATACAGCAGACAATAGGCCTCAGGCAGAATCTTTAAGCAGTGATGTGTAGTTGATCAAGGGGTCCTGACAAGGAGCATTACACACTAGTTGGAGGTACTAGAGATCATCCAGAAGTATAAATGGTATAATACATTGCATGGTCAAACAGAGCTCTTTATATACTGTTTCTGACACATGTTGGCAGGGGGTAAACCAGCCCCCATTCCTGTCTGGCACCACAAAGTCTGAGATATTACTTTCAATGATTAGCATCAGAATGTAATATGTTCTCTAAACTTGGTTTTAAATGCAATTTAAACTAAACAAAATTTACCCCCCCCCTCTCCTGTGCATTCAGGCTAAAAGAAGTCTTGGTCACTCACAAATTTGCATGGGATTTTCTTTTTTCCTTTCTTGCAAAAACACACTTCCTCCAACATCAGAAAGCAATACATTTCTAATAAAAAAATCAGTACATTTTCAATAATATACATCGGTGCACTGCGCCACTAATTGACAGATATACAATAAGTTATTTATAAGTGATCCAGACACACAGTTACAAGTGGGAAACTGGTGAGAACTAAGTGCAGAGACATTAAGTGCATTTAGGGGGATGCTGGGATCACTAATGCACGAAGCCTAAAACTGTTGAGTCAACCCAACGAGTAAGACTGCGAAGCCAAAGAGCCTGATATAAAATTAAAGCTGGGTAAGCTGTGTGATGCCCACATCTACTTAGGAAGGGACAACGGACCCTTAAATGGCATGAGAAGAACCTGATACTGGGAAATCAGGATAGCTGCTACAGAGAGTGAGAGCGACTATTACCAAGATATGGAGTGTCAGCTCTTGGGTATGACATGTGAGACACTATTATTATTATTATTAATTTTTATTTATAGGGCGCCACAAAGTATCCGTAGCGCCGTACAAGGACAAACAATGGCACAGTACAAGGTGAAACAGCACAGTACAAGTAACAGTAAGCACTATAACTCTGGGGGCTCAGGCACAGCACACTATCCATTATTTATTTGCAATTGCCAAAGTATGTGATGGAGGTGTTTAATAAAGAATTGGATTTTTTTCCAGAGATGGTCTGGAGTCCATTTATTATAACAACTGTGAAGTTATAATCACTGCTTAGTTCACCAGTGATGTCTGACAGCCAATCTAGGGTTCAAACTAGAACATTCATGAACGAGAGCCCCTTCTCCCCCTCTCCACCCGCTGAGCAGGGGATGAGAGAGACTGAGCTAGGAGCAAAAGTTCTGCGACTGGTACCCACACACCAAGGAGAGAGGGTCTACCATTAAAATAAAATAAAAATTCTTAAGTATTATGAGACGTGTGGCTGAGCGGAGCGTTTTGCCTGGGAACTGAAGGTCTGAGTACAGGGAATTGAATACCATTGTGGTGTTGTATGGTCTAGTCTGATCTGCTGAATAGCAGGACCTCTGTATAATGTCATTTCATTAGCACATAAGAGACAATCGGATGTCACTAACATGTTACACCAACACTGCTCATTAGAAGCCAGCGACTACGTCTACCGGGGCTGGAGGTAGGAGAACAGAGAATGTTGGACAATCGAGCCTTGATAATAGCACATAGTCAGGCAGAAAAGTCACAAAAGCTTTAGAGGCATAACTGTAAGAGTTTGCATTAATCTTCTAGGGACGCTCTGCAGATATCAAGGTATATAGTACATGTACATGGCCCTAGGTCGGGGATACACAACTCTTTGTGTAAAGGGCAGTAATGAGAGATGACTGTGTGATGGAGAGCCGCACTCTGCCACACTCTGCCCTCCTGGGTGAGCAGAGTTGCACTGATTGGCTGGTCCTGCTCCCCAAGAGCAGGACCAGCATTGAGCAACATCATGATCAGGTAGGTTCACTGCTCAGCTGACCTCTATCCTGCCAGGGTCCCCTAACCCACCCCAAAACTATCCTATATGCCCAACCTTTGCACCTTAGGTTATCAACTCAGCTTAATAAATAGACCCCTAAATCTTTGTCATGCTTCTAGTATACCCATGATTGCTATGCTTATCTCATTACTTATTCATGCCCTACATTTCTTCTGACTCTAATAAGCCAAACCCAGGACCTGATTTGCTATGGCTGAAGGGCAGATTGAGGGCGATCATTACAAATATCTAATCATGCATGTGCCTGCACATCTAAATCACTGAAACAAGCAGTTATGTGAAAGGGATATTAAAATAAGCTACAAAGAGGCACAACGTTGAAGGAACTACAGCTGTGGGGTCATGGGTTCGATTCCAACCTGGGCCCTATCTGTGGGCAGTTTGTATGTTCTCCCCGTGTTTGCGTGGAGTTTCCTCCTACAGTCCAAAAATATAATTATAGGCTAATTATCTGCTGATTAAAATGGACCCTAGTGTGTGTCTTAGGGAATTGAGACTGTAAGCTCCAATGGGGCAGGAAATTGATGTGAATGATATACATCGATCAGCCACAACATTAAACCACTGACAAGTGAAGTGAATAACTTTGATTACCTCTTTTGCAATGACACCTGTCATAGGCTGCTATATTAGGCAGCAAGTGAAAAGGAATTATTGGGTAATCGTAAGGATCTGAGTGACTTTGACAGGGTCAGAGCAGCTCCAAAACGGCAGGTCTTGTGTGCAGTGGTTAGTACCTACCAAAACTGGTCCAAGGAAGGACAACTGGTGAACAGACAACAGGGTCATGGGTGCCCAAGGCTCATTGATGCACGTGGGTATGAAAGAGGGGATGAAGGTTATCTTGTTTAGTCCAATCCCACAGAAGAGCTACTGTAGCACAAATTGCTGAAAAAGTTTTTGCTGCTACGACAGAAAAGTGTCAGAACACACAGAGCATCGCAGCTTGCTGTGTATCCGCAGACCAGTCAGAAGGCTCATGCTGACCAATGTCCACCGCCGAAAGCGCCGACCAAGTCCACCCCGTCATGGCTACGCTATTCCCTGATGGCAGTGGCCTCTTCCAGCAGGATAATGCTCCTGCCACACTGCAGATATTGTTCAGGAATGGTTTGAGAAACACGACAAAGAGTTCAAGGTGTTGACTTGGCCTCCAAGTTCCCCAGATCTCAATACGATCGAGCATCTGTGGGATGTGCTGGAGAAACAAGTCTGAGCTATGGAGGCCTCCACCTCACAACTTATAGGACTTAAAGGATCTGCTGCTAACGTCTTGGTGCCAGAACCCACAGGGCACCTTCAGAGGTCTTGTGGAGTCCATCCCTCGACGGGTCAGAGCTGTTTTGGAGGCAGGAGGGGACCTACACAATATTAGGCAGGTGGTTTTAATGTTGTGGGTGATCAATGTGTCATTTCTACTATCATTATTATGACACTTGCCATAAATAAAACCACAATTGCACAGTATGAGGTGTGTAGCTTTGCACTGTGCCACACACATGTTAATGCCTTCACAGTGTGAAGTTGGGATTAGCACTAAGTGAACTTTGACAGCTCTTTTCTCAGAGAGGGAAAGTAATCCTGCGTGGCCGGGGATCTCTTTCTCGCTGCAATTTGTTATTAAACACCCCACAGGATGACAGACATCTGCCGGGAGACTCACACACAATGCAGAGAGCACAAAGCAGCCCAAGGTCTCCTCCTTGCTGCAACACCTACATTTGGTACATCTTGTTCTGTCAGGGATAATGTGTTATTAAATCACCCACCCCTAATACACAGGAGCGCTTTACCCCCCAGGCAAGAAGGTGTATTAGCACCTGTTAAAATCTAAGTAGCTAGACATATCCCCAACACAAAAGACCAAATCCCTCCCTCAACAGCCATGTTTATTCAGAGCTGGGCAAGACTCAGGGAGTGCCAATTACTCACAGCGAGAGAGACAGGGATAATTCCATTTCTTACTGCACCTGATTTACTGGCACGGTCTCCGTGTTAGACATTTGTCTAAGCCAGTGTTGGCTAACCTGTGACACTCCAGGTGTTTGTGAAACTACAAGTCCCAGCATTCCCTTCCAGCAATCAGCTGCTATATATTGGCAAAGCATGCTGGGAGTTGTAGTTTTGCAACACCTGGAGTGTCACAGGTTAGCCAACACTGGTCTAAGCCTATCATTATCCTGGCGGTATGGACAAAAGCATCGGACTCTATCTATTAAAGGGTAAAAAAAAGTCCCATCTATCCGGAGGTCACCGGATTTCACAAAGCACAGGGAGGATTATTGGATAAGGTTCATAGGGGTAAAAGTAACAATGCAATCCTTTTACTGTTACAGTCGTCTTTAAATGGTAACTACAGACATTTTTTTAATAAAATTGCTCAAACGTCAATAGCTTTAAAATTTATGTATATATATATATCATGAAATATACAGTTATACAGTCATCTTCACTGAAAGAGTTAGGAAATGCTATTAGGCAGTTAGAAACTGGTAAGATGTTAAAGGTATTTTAAATGCTTTTCTATTACACTAAACCATACCTGCTAACTTTGAAGATTACCCCTCCAGGAGATCTCCAAAGTTGGCCGTGTCTTGGGGCCGTGGCCACGCTAATAGCGTCATTAGGTCCCACCCCTGATATATAATACCAATTTTGGCTTATTGCAGCAGGGGGCGGGGCCAGGATGACACAATTAGCCCCGCCTCCAACCACTTCACCAATGAAGCGGGCAGGATTTGGCAGGTTGCCCAACTCTCCTTGGAGAGCTCCCAAAAATTCAGGAGTATCCCGGCAACTATGCACTAAACATATTGGTGGGGGGTAAATGTATCAAGCTGAGAGTTTTCCGGCGAGTTTGAAATACCAATCAGAATCTAGCTACCATTTATTTAGTACTTATAAATAAGATGATAATATGATAACTAGAATCTGATTGGTTGCTATAGGCAACATCTCCATTTTTCAAACTCGCCGGAAAACTCTCAGCTTGATACATTTACCCCTGGGTGTTCATGCTGAGATAGACATACGCCTGTTTCCTTAGCGGAATATACACAAATTTATAATGCACATACTCACAAAGAAATGCATATGTCCATATGCAGATTTTGTACTTATCTGCAGGGAGCAGTGGGATAGCGAGCTTAGGGGCGGACTGAATACATTAGGGGCGGACCGAATACATTAGGGGCGTGTCTGCAGAATTGCAAATGAATCAGCCTGCAAGGAGATGCAGATGAGCCTGTCAGTAGACGTGGGAGCCTGAGGGCCAGCTCACAGGCTCCATCACTAGCTTGCAGCTCCTGATTGGCTGGTTGTGGGTGTATAATTATTGTACACGAGAAGGAAGAATGTACCTGTTGGATTACAGAGGGTATTTTTTCTAAATCAAGTCTAATAGCTAATGAGTTTTTCATTATCAAAACAAGTGTTATAAAGCTTTTCTTATGCTTATGATCTGGTTGGGTGTAAATGTATCTGGATTTAAGTACACCTGATGTAAGCCTGGGACATTTGCTACTGGAGCAGAGCTGGAGGCATTTTCAGATGCCTACGCCTCAGTATATGGGCGTATAAACTTGCTATTTTTCAGTTCGGCTTTTTAGAGCTTAGCCTTTGTATAAAGTCCTTTAATACCTCTCATTTCTACATCTCCAACATTGTCCACCACTACACACCCACTACGTTCTGTCAATGACCTTCGCCTTTCTTCATCAAACAGGAGAGCTCCATTGCTCCATTGCTAATTGTCATTGCTGAAATAGAAATACTAGGGCTGGCAGTGTTCTTCAAAATCTGTAGTCACATTTAACTGTGTTATTGTAAAGATGACCCTGGAGGAGAGCGCCCCCGCCATCGCTGTGCCCCTGGAGGGGCTGAAGATGTGCTTGGTGCCCGTGAAGAGGGCGAAGACTTCCGCCATCGCTGTGCCCCTGGAGGGGCTGAAGAGTCCCCGGATGGCTGAGCCCTACAAGCGGGTGAAGAAAGAAGGTTACTCACCCGTCCAGCGCTCCGGCGGTGAGTATCGCTTCTTTTCCACAGGTTCTGTCAGCGGAGGAAGGATGAGCCAACCACGGCTCACCTTTCCCCGCTGGCCAATCAGCGGCCGGATACGCGAGCCAATCGTGGCTCGCGGCCGGCCGTTTGAAAGATTGGCGCCGCGGCGAGCCAATCCGTGGTGGCGCCTGGTGATGACGTTGCGCCGGCGACTTATATAGTCTCCATTTTGCCAGAACCCAGTCGGCGGAGGGAAGAAGGACGGCGTGGGACGTCCGGAGCGGCGGATCAAGATAAGAATAGAGCTACAAGCAACCAGACGCGGGCAGTGGCAGGGAGCCCTTGTAAGGGCTAGGAGCGACCCTGCCACTGATAATCACTCACCGCGGAGACGTCGGCGGGGATCCCTTGTCAGGGCTAAGAGCGCCCCTGCCAAGAAGAAGAGTCACCCGCGGCAGAGACGTCGGCGGGGAGCCCTTGTAAGGGCTGAGAGCGCCCCCGCCTCCAGAGCAGCAGAGGAGCCAGCACCGAACCGGAGAAGATGCGCCGCCGGCTGGAGGGTCTGGAAGACCCGGAAAAGAAGGCAGAAGACGGCGTGGCAAGTTGAGTATCCTGCGCAGAGCAGGTAAGTACACTCAACGTTAGGTCGGGCACTAGGCCCGTGGCCATGGTCGGGCACAAGGCCCGTGGAGCATTGAATTAGGGGCACAAGGCCCAGGGAACTGGGCAGTAGGCCCTTGTAAAGTAGTGGGCCAGTAGGCCATAAAGTCTTAAAGGGCACAAGGCCCTGTTAGCTAGTGAGGCAGGGGGGCTCAGAGCCCCCAGGTGTAAAAGGGCACAAGGCCCTTAGTTAGGTAGTGGTCTAGAGGCCATAGGAAGGCCAAAGGGCCTAAGTAGGGGCTGATAGCCCATAGGCTGCGGAAGGGCACAAGGCCCTAGTAGATAGATAGGGAGGCCACAAGGCCTAAGCAGGCAGGGACTAGTGGAAGAAAACAGTAAGGCATTAGAGGAAAATGTATGTTCAGATTCAGAGATGACACAAACCCTGAGGAAAGTCCATCCATAAGTACTATGTGTAATCCTGGACATACTGATAGTGTACCCATAAAGAAGAGCCCTTTCAGCATTTCTGCAGATGTGTGCATGAACAGCCCAAGTGTAGCCAGTGATACACAAATTGAGGATGTGACTTTGGAATTGCAACAGGATGAGGGGGATATTTGTGTAGCTGACGAGGGCGCTAATGAGGATGTTGATGAGGATGATGTTGTTTGTGTAAGTTCTGCACCGATGGAAGCAGTTCTGGCACGTGACAAGAAGAAGGTCATTGTCATGTCATGCCTGGGCATAAGACCAAAATATCCACCTCTTATGTGTGCAATTATTTCTACCCAAATCCTGACAACAGTTGCCTAGCCATTTGTAGCATTTTTAAATCCACAGTCCGTAGAGGTAAGGACCATAACCATCTAGGAACCTCATCCATGTTTCGTCATTTGAAGAGAGTTTATGGCAAGCTTTTGGGAAAATCTGAAACTTATGGTAAAAAAAAACCTAACAAGCAGTCCAGCATCAGCTAGGTACCTTCTCTCGGCTAGATTCCGACGCCTGCAATCTACACCCACAACACCTTCCTTCAATATCCTCAGTAGTGATCAGAGTTAGTCCTGCATCCAAGTTGGTAAGGCTAGATGACTCCTCCACTATCCTAGATTCCTCAGAAAAATTCTTGAGCGTTAGTCCCATTGCTGCTGCTTCTGCTGCTGCTGCTACTGGGGGTGAATCTTCATCAGAGAAGCAGACCAAGAAGAAGACTACTAGTAGTTTACAACAATTGACTGTTAAACAATCCTTTGCAAGAGGAAGCAATTATGAAAGCTGTCACCCAGTCGCAAAGCGGATCACAGACGGCATGGTGACTATGCTAGTATTAGATCTGCGTCCAATATCCACTATTAATGCAGCTGGTGTCAGACAGTTACTTGAAGTCTTGTGTCCCCATTACCAAATTCCATCACGACATTTCCGGCATTCGGCAACAGCATGTAGGAGATTGCAGCAGCTACAAGAACAATTTAATTTGCCTTGCTACCAACTGAAGCAAGAGGTGGTGACAAGGTGGAATTCAAACCTGAATATGCTTCTAAGGATGGAGGAACAGCGAAAGGGAAGTTTCCCTTTACAATGCAGCGCCGCTTGAAATTTAATCGCCGAACACGCTGAACACGCGGGTGTTGAAGAACCCGCATGTTCATACATTTACCCCCTGGTCTTGTCTACTGTAAAATAATTGACCAGAATTAGTGACACCTCTGCTGTAACTCCACCTGATCCAAATAACAATTATCAACATCCAAAGAATGGTGGAGGATTATTATTAATGTTTTTGAACGGTATAAAGGCAACAGTATTATTAACAAAGAACAATGTTGCTTGTATAAGTAATGTGAACATGGATGTCTAAATAGACGTGTATGTGTATTACTCAAACCTTCCACTTGGCTGCTGTTTCTTCAGTATTGCACAAAGTGTTTGTAATCTGCACTTTACGTCAAAGGAACCTAACTATATTATAATTTTTTGGGAATTGGGGCTGATTCGAAGCTCAGTGATGACCTTGCTTTTTGTTGGGAATTTCAATGGCTCTTTTTAGTGTATTGTCTGGAACAAGATCCGATATACTCATATCAGTGATCACAGCCAATTTTTGGACACCTGGTGGATTTACCCTTCTGAAGTTTGTTTTCAATCATCCTTTCAATTGCATCTCTCTCGTACGTGTGACCACATACTTTGTTTTTCACTGGGTTCACCATCTCCAACCCACCGGGGCACCCTGGATTGGTCTTGGTCTGATAAATGCACACATCCCAGGGGGAGGCAGCGTTCATCTTCATCTATTAGCTGTAGAATTACCACAGTTATCCAAGGAACGGGTGGAGTGATCAAAGGAACATAACTGATTTCATGAGCCATTCTCAGTTTCACTGTACTGGTAATAGGGTAACCTAGGGAGATTAAGATGGTGGTTGAGAAATATTAGCAAAAATACCCTTATGAGGGTTCTTGTAAGAATCCAGGCTAAAGGGCGTTGGGATCCTCAGAGCCTGGGGGCATGACGGGCCCCCTCTAATTTGATGGAAATTATGGTTATAGCTGGAGCTGATGCATAAAGTGCTGTTATTTTCTGCCACCATTTCAAAGGATTGTTTAAAATAAAGCTGTGACCTCTTTTTCACCAAACAAATTCCATGTATTTATTTCAGGGAAAGGGGGGGGGGGGGGCACGAGAAAGGGAGGGCATCAGACAGTGTAATGCTAACTCACGCGTTTCGCCCTCTCTACCTTCTATCTCCTCATCTTCTTTGTAATGTTTCCTTTGTTCTAGTTATGTCTTCTTATGTAGTTGCTTTCTCTATATTCTTTTGTATTTTTTTTTTTACTGATTCTATTATTTATCCTGTGCCTTACTTATCTGTAATTTTTTCTGTTTTATTTTTGGTTGATTAAGCTGCACTGCGGATAATGTGGAGTCATATAAAAAAAAAGTATAATTATGATGATAATCATCATTTTAGTTCATAAATGACCCAAGTCCTTTAATAGCACATTCGGAAATACATGTGCAAATATGTGCTTTAAATTTATCAAAGGGAGATGTCGCATAAAAACTGAATACAATGTATTTTGACGTAATACACTTGGTGAAAAACATTTTTGTATAATGTTACAGGTTACAAACAGTTGTTGCTGTTTATATAATTCGTAATTGAAATGCAATTTGCTGCAAAAACAGCACATTAAGCTAAATCCCTGTCATTTTACAACTTAATCTCTGTTACCAGAGGGGCCTGAGCTCAGGTTTGTATGTGTGTAATATTACAATTAAGGTATTACTTAGACTGTGTGATTGCCTGGCTTAGTGTAGGCAGCTCATGTCATCCTAATCAACTTCAGGGTTACTTATTATAACATGATTTGTCTTGACATAAAATACACAAATAAAATTTACATCATCATTATAGCCCAGTATATCAACTTTATCCTGCTACGCTTCATCCTCATAGCCCTGCGCTTCATCCTCATAGCTCTGCGCTTCATCCTCATAGCCCTGCGCTTCATCCTCATAGCCCTGCGCTTCATCCTCATAGCTCTGCGCTTCATCCTCATAGCCCTGCGCTTCATCCTCATAGCTCTGCGCTTCATCCTCATAGCTCTGCGCTTCATCCTCATAGTCCTGCGCTTCCTCCTCATAGCTCTGCGCTTCATCCTCATAGCTCTGCGCTTTATCCTCATAGTCCTGCGCTTCCTCCTCATAGCTCTGCGCTTCATCCTCATAGCTCTGCGCTTCATCCTCATAGTCCTGCGCTTCCTCCTCATAGCTCTGCGCTTCATCCTCATAGCTCTGCGCTTCATCCTCATAGCTCTGTGCTTCATCCTCATCGACCGTGTTCTTAATCCTCATAGCTCTGTGCTTCATCCTCATAGCTCTGTGCTTCATCCTCATAGCTCTGTGCTTCATCCTCATAGCTCTGCGCTTCATCCTTATAGCTCTGTGCTTCATCCTCATAGCACTGTGCTTCATCCTCATCGACCGTGTTCTTAATCCTCATATCTCTGTGCTTCATCCTCATAGCTCTGCGCTTCATCCTTATAGCTCTGCGCTTCATCCTCATAGCTCTGTGCTTCATCCTCATCGACCGTGTTCTTAATCCTCATATCTCTGTGCTTCATCCTCATAGCTCTGTGCTTCATCCTCATAGCTCTGTGCTTCATCCTCATAGCTCTGCGCTTCATCCTTATAACTCTGCGCTTCATCCTCATAGCTCTGTGCTTCATCCTCATCGGCCCTGTTCTTAATCCTCATAGCCCTGCGCTTCATCCTCATAGCCCTGTGCTTCATCCTCATAGCCCTGCGCTTTATCCTCATAGCTCTGCGCTTCATCCTTATATCCTTACACTTCATCCCCATAGCACATGTAAGTGCTAGATACACTCTGCTAAAGAGTGTATCTAACAAATGAAACGTTATAGGATAGGGATTATATTTCTAAAATAGACCCATATGCTCTATTCTGCACCTTTTAAAATTTTTGCAAAGTACACTTTTCCTTTAATGTCTTGAGATAAGTATTAGTAATAACAAACATATTAAGGTTCTGCGCCCCTTTAAATACGATACACGGTAACAATCAGCCAATATGTCAGTGCAGCTGCTGTCAGCGTACAGATTTACCTCCAGATGACCAAGTGTATGGAAGTGGAAGGTGAGGGTGATCTGGATAGGGAAGGACCATCCCATGTAAACGTATCCTGATATTACGAGGGAGAATTGTCAGGAAGGGGAACCCCTCCCTCTTGTCAGTTAGGTCCACACTTCTCTTTCTTCTCATTGTGTTCCCGTTTTATACGGATCTCACAGTATGTGCGTCCCCCTGCACCTCTGGCTTCCTGATGGGTGTAGACTGCAATAAAACAGATATGAGTCTACTGCCAGTTATTGTACAGAGAATAAGTCTGACTGCAGACACATCAGGGTCCTGGGATGGGATATCCAACAGCAAATGTCAGCTGTGTCCTGTGACATGTGGAAGACGTATGCCAAGGAGGACCGGGCTGGGAGTCTGTATACTGTATATAATACACTGATATAATGCACAGAGACGTAAAACAGACTTATCCACAACTTAAAGTGCTTCTGTAATAAAACAATAGAAGAAGCTCTCTAGTTTACTGTTTGCTACTTGCAAAAGTTAATTGTTATAATTATATTTTTATTTATTCTTGTGCTACTATTTATGGCATTAAGATTAAGATCCGGGCTGATTTATAGGTCACTGGTAAGACCCCCCCACCCCCCTCCTAGAGTACTGTGGACAGTTATTATTATTATTACCATTTATTTATATAGCGCCACTAATTCCACAGCGCTGTACAAAGAACTCACTCATATCAGTCCCTGCCCCATTGGGGCTTATGGTCTAAATTCCCTAATATACACACAGACACACACAGACAGACTAAGGTCAATTTGTTAGTGGACAATTAACCTACTAGTAGGTTTTTGGAGTGTGGGAGGAAACCAGAGCACCCGGAGGAAGCCCACGCAAACACGGGAAGAACATACAAACTCCACACAGATAAGGCCATGGTTGGGAATTGAACTCATGACCCCAGTGCTATAAGGCAGAAGTGCTAACCACTGAGCCACCGCGCTGCCCCCAAAAGACCTTGGGCCTGATTCATCTTTGAACGCAGCCTACATTAAAAGAAAAACGAGCACAGAACTTGAGAGTATGTGCGGATTTCAAGATACGTTTCTGTTTGAATCTGGGTGTAAGTGCGCTCTACCTAAACGTTACCTGCCCTATGTAGAAAGACAGAACAGATTGCAGGATACGCACCTTGTGTGTCTGCAACATAAGGTCATATCTGCATGCAAAAAAATACATACGTCCGTATTTAGCAAGGAGCGAAAGTAAATATACGTCTGTTATTGGATGTGGGTCGAATTCCGCTCTGCTCTAGCTCGTACTGTCTTCTTAAAAAAAAAAAACAACATCTCTTTGTTTTCCTTTTATTTAACACAAGTGGCAGCTTCAACTTTGGTTGTAGACCAATGTAAAGTGAAGGATCATCCACAGACCTGTGCCCCAACTTTGGGAGAGCCTTTATTTGCATTTAATGATATGAAAGGACAATAGTCCGGAGAAATGTCCATCTAACCTTTTAGTTCATCCCGCCTATGAAGATGTCTGTGGGGTACTAGAAGCCGCTGCCTTGTGGTGAATCTCTAAACCATTGTGGAAGGTTGTGGTTTACCACCAGAATTCAAGAGAAAACATTTTTGATGCTTCCTTGAACTCTAACGAGCTGGCCAACTCCACGGGATACCAACCTGGAAACACATATACCCAAAATCATCAATTAGAGTCATCCTCTCTGATCATGCGCCCACAGGAAGCCTCTTCTCAAGAACCCCCACCAGCCCCCTCTGCAAAAATAAACCAACATAAGAGGAGCTTGAAGGATACTATTTCAGCTTCAGCCTACTCTGGGTGGGTTCACTTCCTTTCTAAAATAAAATCCAAAGGACTTTGCCCTGCTCTCGACCATAACATCTAAAAGTGCTTCGAGCAGGATGGAAAAATTCAGATAAGCTCACGACAATCACTCTCCCTGTGTGAAGACTATAAATAAAAAAACATGAACCGTGCCCACCAGTTCTAAGTAATGTGTAAA
This sequence comes from Mixophyes fleayi, assembly GCF_038048845.1. NCBI lineage: Eukaryota > Metazoa > Chordata > Amphibia > Anura > Limnodynastidae > Mixophyes > Mixophyes fleayi. The sequence goes on along the minus strand of NC_134402.1, from coordinate 445,592,243 downwards.
CATTTATATATTGGTGGGAAAAATCAGGGCCCAGTTGTTTTGCAAGTTAAATAAGGAACAGATGTTTGGGGAAAGTATCACACAGGGTGTATGTACTATTGAGTCACTGACAGTGAGGGTGGGGACAGGAGGCGAGAGGATAGTATTATTCTTAGTAGTTGGGTGTGGGGGAGCTGGGTGTATTCAACAATGCAAACACAGAATGTCAGAATGTTTGATCTAAGGCTGGTTGTGGGTGCAGCAGGTACAGACAGGCTGGGTCTAGTGTACCAGGCAAAAGTGCCAGGGGCACGTCCTGCACGGCAACAGTCCTTAAAGGGAAATGGTCAAACAAACTATAACTGTGATGTCTCCGGACATACACATACCAACCCTCTACTTCATATGATCATTCTGCCTCTTATCTTCCAAAAACTTTACCCAAAATAGACTTTGCAGATTTGTTTATTTTTGTGCTTTGTGTAAACTACCCAAAGCTGTTTTGTGTACACAACATACTGAGCTGTAGTGCTTTTCATGGCACTTGTCATTTACATGGCACTTGCTGTTCAGCAAGTGCCAGGTAAATAAACTACTTCACCCAGATGATATAAAGTCCTTGGTGAAAAGCACAGAGGGGGCCCTAGAAAGAGGCAGCAATGTATTAGGATGACTTGTACACACTGATAAATTAAATATTTTCCAAAAGTGGAAGTATCCTTTCTGCTCTGTTATAGACTACTATGGAAATGATGGCAATAGGTTATTTTCAAAATGTAGCAAAGATAAGATTGATTGCTATACTACTATAACGCCTAATGCTGTAAGTTTGTCATTCAAGGGGGCGTGGTTATACAAAATTGGGGGCATGGTTTTATCACACTGGGGATGTCATACCACTTTGGAGGCATCATCATTTGACACTAGGGGTGTGATCATGTCACACTGGGGGTGTGGCCATATCACACTGGGGGCGTGGTCATACCACATTGGGGGCATGATCATGTCACACTGGGGGTGTGGTCATACCACATTGGGGGCATGATCATGTCACACTGGGGGCATGGCCATATCACCCTGGGGGCGTGGTCATACCACATTGGGGGCATGATCATGTCACACTGGGGGTGTGGTCATACCACATTGGGGGCATGAACATGTCACACTGGGGGCATGGCCATATCACCCTGGGGGCGTGGTCATATCACACAGGGGATGTAGTCATATCACACTGGGGATGTGGTCATATCACACTGGGGGTGTAGTCATGCCACACTGAGGGCATGGCCATATCACCCTGGGGATGTGGTTATATCACCCTGGGAGCGTGGTTGTGTCACATTGTGGGCATGGTTGTGTCATCTTGGAATGTACCGAGTGCTTCGAAAGTGCCAGGCGGTCCCTAATACACAGCCCCTTCCTTAAAACAGTTTATTGCCATAAACCATGTGAAGAGCGGGTCCCACCTCCCTGCAGTCAGGACAAAAGTCTATGTTGGGAGAGATGCACAAGTGCGTCTATCTCCACCCAGCTCAGTTAGGGGTGCACTCCCACTTCTAGGTCTTTGGAACTGACCCCATAAGATGCAGGTGTAATCCCTTTTACAGGTTTGCATATGAAAATGAAGCAAATTGGAAACAGTAAAAAGTCCAACTTACAGAACTACTTTAACGCTCTCGTCTTTCACTTAAAACACTGCTCCGTTCAGCTTAATTAATGTCGTATAATAATGATGACACATTTTTGTGTGCCTGAAAGTTTTTATTGTCTGTGAATACCTGAAACTGACTCGGAATCCCAGCAGCGTCTCACTGCATATCACCGGAATATATGGGATGTTCCTATCGCTGAGTCATTCTTACCATTAAATTCACCAGGAGACACTTGGAACCAATTGCAGGAGGCAGTTACTTATACGTACTGTCTGGATACAATAGGTAGTTACTTATACGTACTGCCTGGATACGATAGGTAGTTACTTATACGTACTGCCTGGATACAATAGGTAGTTACTTATACGTACTGCCTGGATACAATAGGTAGTTACTTATACGTACTGCCTGGATACAAGAGGTAGTTACTTATACGTACTGCCTGGATACAATAGGTAGTTACTTATACTTACTGCCTGGATACAATAGGTAGTTACTTATACTTACTGCCTGCAGGCCCGGCGCTCCCATTAGGCAAAGTTAGGCACTTGCCTAGGGCGCCGGGCTCTGGAGGGCGCCTGGAGGGTGCCACAGATTAAAAATTTCTTTAAAACTGTGCGGCGACCACTGACCATACCTTTCACGGCCGCCACACAGCTTCACATACATCCACAGGGAGGGGGGAAGGGACTAATGATCATCACCTCCGCCTCTCTGCTCCATCTCCTCCCCTCCACTCACTGACTGTCGGGCCATGACATCATCATCACGGCCCGACAGTGTCAGTGAGTGGAGGGAAGCAGACGGAGTAGAGAGGAGGCAAGTTAAGGTAGAAAAGACAGGGGGGGCGCCGATTTCGAAAATGGGGCGGGGGCGCCAAGCACACTAGCACCGGCCCTGACTGCCTGGATACAATAGGTAGTTACTTATACGTACTGCCTAGATACAATAGGTACTTACTTATACGTACTGCCTGGATACAATAGGTAGTTACTTATACTTACTGCCTAGATACAATAGGTAGTTACTTATACGTACTGCCTGGATACAATAGGTAGTTTCTTATACGTACTGCCTAGATACAATAGGTAGTTAAGCTGGGTACACACTACACTGTTTTCGTCCAATAATCGGCTCAAACAGCCGACATACGACCGCTCGTTCAAAAGTCGGGTCAGTGTGTACAGTGACACGATGGTCGAAAGTCTGCCCAAATGGACGATTATCGCCTCATTTTGTTGGTCGTACCGTTTAATATTTTCGTTCCAATCTCGTTTCCGCTGTGTAGTGTGTATAAACTTCCGACCGATCCACAACAGTGAGTACGAAATTACAGTCATTGCTCACGACAACATGGCTGTAAAAAGTCGCTAAAGGGACGTCCGCTCTTCCCTTTCTCGTCCTAAACAAGGCTAGTGTGTATGCAGTCCATGGACCGAGCGATCGGACCATCGGTCGCATGTAAAACCGCTCGGCATAAAAAGTTGGTCGAAATTTCTGTAGTGTGTACCCAGTTTAACTTATACGTACTGCCTGGATACAATAGGTAGTTACTTACACGTACTGACTGGATACAATAGGCAGTTACTTATACGTACTGCCTGGATACAATAGGTAGTTACTTATACGTACTGCCTGGATACAATAGGTAGTTACTTATACTTACTGCCTGGATACAATAGGTAGTTACTTATACGTACTGCCTGGATACAATAGGTAGTTACTTATATGTACTGCCTGGATACAATAGGTAGTTACTTATACGTACTGCCTGGATACAATAGGCAGTTACTTATACGTACTGCCTGGATACAATAGGCAGTTACTTATACGTACTGCCTGGATACAATAGGTAGTTACTTATAGGTACTGTCTGGATACAATAGGTAGTTACTTATACGTACTGCCTGGATACAATAGGTAGTTACTTATACTTACTGCCTGGATACAATAGGTAGTTACTTATACGTACTGCCTGGATACAATAGGTAGTTATTTACTTATATGTACTGCCTGGATACAATAGGTAGTTTTTTATACGCACTGCCTGGATATAATAGGTAGTTACTTATACGTACTGCCTGGATATAATAGGTAGTTACTTATACGTACTTCCTGGATACAATAGGTAGTTACTTATACGTACTGCCTGGATACATTATGTCACTTCTTCAACTTGTAACAGAAAGCTAAGTAAACCTGTGAACTATCTCACCAGATATGGCTAATAAGTGAAATGAGTAAGACAGTTTGGTAACTTGACTCTTTGGCATCTGTGTTTTTTTACACTAAACATTTAGTGCCATGTTTCAGTTATTAAGTCATAGCAGAAACTGTCTCCTAGTGAAGAAGTGAATTTCTGTATTATAATAAATAATTACATAACAGTATAAAAGCAATCCATCAGATGCCCTCTGTCTGTTTTCAAATTGTTGTTATGAGCGTATGAGTCTCTTGGCTGCAATTTATGAAGTCGCTATTTAGGGATCAGAACACAGGTGTTGTAACCTATAGCGACCAATCAGAGATTCGCTGTCATTAGCATGACTACACCTATCAACTGAAAGCTGATTGGTAGCTTGTAGCTATTGCTCATCATTGCACTGTGTGGTTAACCCTTACACTGCTGCATTGGGTCTCCTTACACACATTTTTTATTTTTAACTCTAGCCAAGCAGATCTGTTATTGTTTGCTTCAGGGAGGATAGTGCTGTCATGGTATCATAGTCAAGTATATACATTTTATTTTATGGGCAACTAAAACAAGCACAAAATAGTAAATGCTCTTTACCATAATTCACAATGACAATCTTCATTACATTATATTCTGCAATTTATCATTTTTATAGGGATGATGTCTACATATGTGTTTTTTTTAACTTTTATATGTTATTTTTATTTATCAATTATTTACTTTTATTGTATTTTATGCTAAAGTACAAAGCAGTAGCACAAGCTAAATTGTGGCCTATAAGCCTATGCTATAGCATGTAAACACATGCTTGAACACTAGGGGCACTGTTGGAGATATTATCTGGTTCTTAGAAGAGACACAGGGGTATATTTACTAAACTGTGGGTTTGAAAAAGTGGAGATGTTGCCTATAGCAACCAATCAGATTCTAGGTATCATTTTGTAGAATGTACTAAATAAATGATAACTATAAATGATAACTAGAATCTGATTGGTTGCCATAGGCAACATCTCCACGTTTCAAACCTGCAGTTTAGTAAATATACCCCATAGCCTCTCTTCTGCTATAAAAACATCATTATAGCACCCTTAGAGATCTTGGTGCCAATGTGTCCTGGAAGCGATTGGGATTCAGAGGGAAGCCTGATTATGACCAGCAGGTGAGCTGGGTTCTCAGTGGGTCACCAAAGTTTGTGTCAGGCACGTGGATGTCAGCTTCTGTGGCACAGTTTTTGTCATGAGCCCTATAGTGGTGCCACATCCCTATACAACTATATATACCACAGTTATATATGCCTTTGTTATGTAGCAATCCATTGAGGGTCACATAGATATTGTGGTTTCCCAAAACTGACTTCCCCCTGATCACAGCTTCATCTTCAATTCTGATACATTCCTGAAACTCCTACACATATATTTATAAGTAACACATATCATAGGTAAACCGAGGGGGGTTCTGGGGGCTGGAAACCCCCCCCCCATGCCCGGGACACTGTATAATTGAGGTGGCTGGACCCTAGCCTCCGCTTCACACGGCTCTGTTTGAAAAGGGAGACCTGCGTGCACCTAACAGTACTGAACACAGCATTACCCATGTATATTATTAAGAGCAGCCAAGCAATGTCTAAAATTATAGCCACGCCACCATGCATGCTGGTCACGCCCACTGGCGGCATTGTGTGGAAACCCCCCTCTACAAATCCTGCATTTGCCCCTGCGTATCTCTTGTATATAAAGTATTTCAGGTGATCCTTTAAAGCTACAGTACCACCTATGTAAAAGATTTTGCTATGGTGCCCCTCCTATATCCAGAGCCCCTAGAAACACGGCTTGTGATTGGTCCTTCCACACCTCCCTCTTCACCTGTTGTTTTCGCTGCACCTGAGGGGCAGAGAGGTCCCTCTAGCTCCAGCTAAGGTTGGGGGGAACATGTTAGTAACATCTTTTATGCTAGTGGAAGTGCAGCTTTAAGATGTGTGAGGGAGTTTATATAAAAAGGGGAAGTCAGAATTTACACTGTGGAGGAAGTGGGGATAACCACTCTCAGCCCATAATTATCAGCAATCTGCAGGGTTTATACTCTCACAACCATATTTCCATGAAACAGGCACTTTCTTGCTGGCACAGAGACTATCAGATACAGAGGGGAACACATGTGTTAAACTCATCTTTAATTTTCAGCACAAACTGCTCCGGTCTTAACCAGGAGAAATGGGCAAAACCATGAAAATGTGGAGAGGGAGCCAAGGCCCTGAGCTGCAACTTTCATCTGGGAGCCAAGAAAACTGAGCTGGAGATATAATTCAGGCAGAGCCAGTGGAAAAACACACTACAGTTTCATCAAGCCCAGCTCCCCCCGTCCCACTACTGCAGGGCTAGATAACCGGTGTCTTTCTAGCTGTGGGGGAACTACAAGGTCCAGCATGCCCTGGCAGGCACTTGTGGAAGAGGAAGCTTAACCACAGACCAACCTGTGACCTGCGGTCTAAGGGATGCTGGGTCTGGATATGGGGACAAGGAAACATTTCATTGGGTGTTTTACCGCAGCCCTGGTTGGGGAGAGTATACTATGGAGCCAGGGGAAAGTTTATATTTGGCATTAGGTACTGTGAGACAATATACTTTATATTAGTATTTGTACACTTCACTAAAGCCCACCAGACAGGTGAGTGGTAGAAAATAAGAAATAAAAATGCAAAACATGAATTTGCAGTCATCCCTATTGGGAGGTGGCCCCACCCCCTTGTGACATGGCCACACCCTCACCGTGAGATGGCCACGCCCCCATCCCACTGCCAGAGAGACAAACGTTGGGAGGTTTGGTTTTAATAGATTCTGAAATTTTGATGAATTTCAGTGATTCGCGAATCGGTTTTCCAATCTTTCCAGAGTCACCCAAGATTCACCAAATAATTTGCACACACAGAAGAACTAGGCCGATCACAGTGTGTGATGATACCCAGGAAGTGGGCTATTCAGTGATTAGATTTTGTCTCACAGCTCACTCATCCCCACCCTACTGTGCGCCTTAACGACACAAAGCGGGGTACCTGCGGATGCCTGGACTAGTAAAAGTAAACAAACCACTTTTATTTGCAACTCTCAGATCTCACAGCAAACTAAACTTAAATCAATACACTAAGTAGCAAGAAATACTGTGACAGAGGTTAAACACTTAGCAATTTTTTCTGTGTTTAAGTTTAAATCTCTTAATCTATACATCCAGTGTCCTGCGTATATGTCTCCCAGCTACATCAAGAACTTGACGGTCTTGGATCCTAAAGCCTCCCCACTTTTAGTGGGCTGAATCTGGTTATCTAAAACCGCCTCTAGTGCTCCTGGGTTTGACGCCCACTTGGCCGGCTGACACCGCAATGCCCAATCTCTGCTCTCTCTCACCCATAAAATCCTTTTTTGGTCTTCTCCTTTTTCCTCTGTCTCTTACTTTATTTTTTAACAGGGTTCTGGGGGCATGTCAACTTTAAAACTGAATAATTTTACCTTTAAAGTTTATATCTCAAAATTTACATGTTGGGGTCTAGTGATTCTTTAAAGATATTTGCAAATATAACTTGTAGAATAAAACTTGATTGGCAGATACCTGTTAGGAAACTGTAATTGGTTAAAATTAAAATATTAAACAGACATTATAATATACTAATAAACATTATCTTAAGAACAATGTTTTATTTGACGTCCTCCTGAATAAAATAAGCGGACTCTCAGGTCTAAGAGATGCATTTTTCAAAAGTTATTGTTTAGTAAATCAACACTAGGATTCTGTATGTTTTTTTGCTATATGTCCACACGGGACGCTGTCCCATTTATTTTATTAGATACTTTATTTTAGCTTGTCAAGCTGCACGATTGCTCCCATCAGAACCGGGACCAGGAGTAGGCAGAAGAGGCAGCTGCCTTAGGTGTAAGCAAGATTGAGTGCATCGGTCCAGTAGATATTTAACTCACAATTCATAACATTCTCGCACACAACATTAATTTGTACTGTGTGACAATGTCATGTCAGGACAAAGGCTGGGTGTCAACACCCTTGTTAAGCCATTGACTCTTTTTTTAATACAAATTTGATGAAAAATAGGACTCTTATAAGCATACTTCACTCGTTTCCAGGAATGTCCAGGAGATTACCCTACTTTCAGGTCCCCTCCCCCGCTGTGTGATTATACAAATAGCATCTGTGACAGGATGGACCGCCTATGCCACTCTGTCTGTTGTTGCTTGGAACCTGCTGGGCTTACATTGCCACTGTCACCCTTCGTCAATCCAAATACGCCCCTCCTGCCGCAGTAGTAGGAGCATGCTGCCACCAGTGGGCTCCTTTATGGCGCCCAGAACCACGTTTCTTCTGGGTAACTGTCACTGCTGGGGTACCCCCTTGCTGGTGTACCTGGGCTGATACTCCGGACCTCTTACTATGGATCAGGGAAGCTGTGGATGGATCCCCCCACTGGCCTATCACACTGACCAGAGTTGCAGGGTAGCAGGCAGAGCAGTGATACTGGAAAAGCTGGGTCCAAACATCAGAAACAGCCGGAGAACGGATTAAATTTAAGTTCTAATCTGCAGGTCACAGGATTACAGCAATATTGAAGATGTTTTCAAGAAAGTCTTTGAAGCAAGTGATATTTATTTGCTTTCACACTGGTTAAAGGTACAGGTGATCAGGTCAAATGAAACAAGAAGAACATTTCAGTGTACAAGACAGTGCTTTTTATATTGATTTGGACACAGGCAATTTTTAGAATCAGGATGCAGTGTGTTTACACAAATGTGGATTTACATGCATTGCAAAGCTAACAATATTTACACTTGTCTGTGAAATTCTAGAAACACTGTGATGTCCTGCATCTTGTTTTTAGACACAGGAAATCTAGCAAGTCAAAAGGTCTAATTCACATGAATAATTTCTTCAGACAGTCGCAGAATACACATTCCCAAAGAAAGGTTCAAACACCAAACAAGTAATTTCCCCAAATCACGATACACAAAGACTTTCTAAACAAAGGCTCATTGTATCAGATATATACATCAGAAATAAGGCATTTTCTTTAGCAAGGTTAAGACAGAAAAAGCAAATTTTCTACCCTGGTCTCAGAACTAACGATTTCCTATATCAAAATATACACAATATCAAAAATAAGTGCATTGGCAATTATATAAATAAGCGCCCTGCGCTATTTCCTTTACATAAATTTATACCATAAGTTATTTATAAGTGATCCAGTCAATTGGATAGCGAGGCAAAGCCGTGATGATGTAAGTCACGTCACCCCCCCCCTCACCAAAATTAGGTTGGTATGCATTGCTTATAAGGGATAGTAAACACTAGCATTAACTAAGGTGTATTATGGAACTTATTATGTATTGTATTAATGGGCTGCATTGTCTATGGGCATCTTCTACATATACATTTATTAATAGAATTTATGTTACTGTAATGCGTTTTATGAATGAGATACAGAGGAGTGTTTAGTTTTAAGGTATTGTAGCACTATGCACAAAGCACAGCCTCATTCTCAGCTGTATAATCACTTACCCACTATCTGGAGACTCTCAAAATCGCTCAGTATAGTTGCTACTTAATACAATGAAGGTTTCCATATAAAAAAATCTCATTATACAGCAAAAATACACTGAACAAGAGGACAAGGTCCTTCTATAAGTAATACATTCCGAGTACATTCTTTCTTGCAGCATTGTTACTACTGAATGCTGGAGATGGAAATATTGCCTGAAGCAGATGTGGCCTGACCCCAGGCTGGTTACTTTGTGTCATTGTGCATAACAGCTACTTTGTGTCAATGTGCGATGCATACCAGGCTTTATATTCTGAGTATCTGTAACATTTCTCTGCACAACTGCAACAATTTAATATCTTGCTAATGAAAAAATGTGTTTATAACGGACTTTGAGAAATGCAAACAGCATTCAGGACAAGAGAAGTGTCACTATGCAGTAGTCTTTATACACAACCAATATAGAATAAGAACATGTATCGGGAATTGCATCTACCTGGATGTGGGTAAATCTGAAAGGACAAATAAACCACACTGCCCCCAACCTTAAGTACATTTCAGAATTTGCATATTAATTGTATTCAAATGGAAAAAAAGCTGCAATTTAGAATATGTTTTGGTACTTGTCTGCATGTGTTCAGGATGGACTATGGCCTGTCCTTGTGCTAAATAGATGCTGCAATTGTAGCTAAGAAGTTACTGACAGGGTTTATTCCCAGATGCAGGATACCATTATCTATCAGGAGGCCTGGACCATACCAAGTGCTGCTAATCACACACACAGCTGTCAATTCTCGAGGTGGAAACACCTGCGTCCATGGACCTGTGCAAGAAGACTTCTGCTCTGCACCCAGACCAAGACTACAGGAAAGAAAAGTCTGTTTGCTTCATAAGCATCACCAACCGCGGACCTTATTAACCCACCCCCTATACCCGCCAGCCTGAGTGCTTGTGTTTCAGCTGCCCCTAGGTTTTAAATCATGGTACGTGAGGTCAGTATGCCTGTGTTTTCACAAAGTAGGCCGTGTTAATTCACATTGGGGGCACAGTAATTCACCTTTTTTGTGTCTCCACCTATGTCACAGTGGACCTAGGAGCCAAAATATGGGGGAATGAGCTCTACTTTTTTCTTTTGACCTCCCTTTGGTGTCCGCAGGCCAGAGCTTTGACCTGGAGAGCCTGTTCTGGGCCTTCTACTTGATAGATTTGGTTTGTTTGCATTTGGAAACCTCTGCACCGATTGGGATGAAACCAATGTGAGGTAGTCCAGTTGGATCCTGGCCTGGTTTTAAGGGGGTTAGGTTCCCGGTCATGCCTCCCGTTGCTGTATGCGGGCCAGAACTTTGACCCAGGGAGCCTGTTCTGGGCCTTCTACTGGATGGATTTGGTTTGTCTGTCCTTCCGGATATACATTCGGACTCCCCAGCACTGATTGGAATAAAGCCAAGGCAAGAAGGTCCAGTTGGATCCTGTTTTAACGGGGTTAGGGTCCCGATCAGACCTTCCATTGGTATACGCTGGGCAGAACTTTGACCCGAGGAGCCTGTTCTAATACTTCTACTGGATGGATTTTGACAAAAACTTCACAAACTAGTGACATTGGATCCCAGAAGACATACTAGGAGGTTAAGGTCCTGGTCGGACCTCCTGTTGGTGTACACTGGGCAGAACTTTGACCCCGGGAGCCTGCTCTGGTCCTTCCACTGGTTGGGTTTGGATAACATATAATATAAAAACAAAAACGACACTGGGCAGCCACCTAATGGGTGCGTTGGAAGAGCTTCTAAGGAATAATAATGGAAAATTATCGTGTATGGTATTGTAGAATATTTTATGTGGGCCTATGATTTAAACCCCTATTTACTATCCATCGGCCATAACTTATCTCAGCCATATATAATCTTGTATCCCCTCAATTTAACAAGGACAGATCGCCAGGCATCTGAGTGATACTGACTGGCTGCGGTAAGAGGGGGGTTTTAAAACGTGTTATTTCTTAATGTTTTACTATGTTCTACCATATAAGGACTTGTTACATCTGCCCTTGTATATCTGTCACTGTTATAAAATGATTGTTTTTGATGACTGGGCTGAAAAGACCTCCTAACGTTATGTTTGCTACGTGTAAAATGTGCTGCTGTAAATTAATTAATTTAACCATATAATAAAGCAAATTCTGATCAACCCTCACCCCAAAATCTCTCACCCAAAACTTCCTTCTACGTGAAATTTCCTGTCCGCAGACACCTTTTATTAATCATGATCTCGTTAAAGTGAAGAATGTCAGATACAATCACAAGAGTTGGATAATGATATACAGTTCATGTCAGATTAAGGATGGTAATAAATGGGATACTTAGTCTTCTCCTCTCTCCCAGTTCTCATCTCTCTGGGCTCGGTAGCTGCAGTAATTTACGTATTAGCCGGTGTGGGATCCACAACATTCTATTTGTTAATAGGTTCTCAGATCTGCCTGTGTGAACAATGGGATAATCTCTGTGATTTCTATTCTGGTGCCAAGTTCATCTGAGGTGTTTAAAATGTTTTTTTTTTGTTTTTTTTTTTCAAAATTGCCCTACCCACTGCTGGTAAGCAGAGACGCACAAAGAGCTTGTTATTTGTATTGGAAACAAACACGGTCTGGGGGAAAAACGGCACTGAGTGCATAAAGAGCCTCAGCGCCCTCTATTAATGTAATTGGTTTATTTACAGTTTGAATTGCACTAGCGAGTGCACAATAATAGAATAAGTCATGGCGGTGATATAAACATTTTACCACATTACATAGCGCCGGTGCCAGGAAGGAACTGCATTCCTGAACGATGTTCGCAGCATTTTTCTGGCGCCCACACCCAGATCTGTGGCACTTAGTGGTGGCAAGTGCATGATAGGCACACTCTCAGTCACCTCCACAGACAGTGCAACAGTGTCACTTAGTACTATGAACTCTCTCTGCATTATGTACAATGTAGACAAAGGACAAGTGTAACGGGCGTTAACTGATTACAATCGGATCACCCGCCAGTCACACTACTCCGTCTAGAAATAAAACCACTGCAATTACTGAGGACAAGAAGCTGGGGTGAAAGGACGGAGGGTGTTCGAGGTGACGGGCAGATGTAGAGACCCTGTACGCTACTCCTGGTGGCCAAAGAGAAAAAAATACTATGAACCTCAACACGCTAAATACCCAGGGCCTTATGCCAACTATTACTGGATGGCCCTAGTGCCCAATATGTGCCAAGGGCCTTGTGTGCAACATGTACAGGATAAAGTGCAACTGTCCCAGTAGTCTCCGATGATCTCCTCGCTGCTCCTGTTGCTGCACGTAGCCGCCATGTGGATGCTGAGCGGTGACGAGGTGAACCCCGACTGAATCACCGCAGTGCCAAAAATTCAAATGGCCGGAAGTGAGCCCAGTTTGACTCATTGTCCCTACCATGGACTGGCTGGCAGCAAATTGTTTCCGATTTGTTGTCGCCAGTGCTGGGGGGACCTAGAATGAATATCTGTGCTATATATAGCTGTCAATGTGGTGGGGGGGGGGTGACTGGATGACTCAAATAACTTATGGTATCAATTCATTTAAGGGAAATAGCACAGGGCGCATATTTATATAATTGCATACGCACTTATTTTTTGTATTGTATATATTCTGAGATAGGAAATCGTTATTTCTGAGACCAGGGTAGAAACTGGTTTTTTCCTGTTTTCACCTTACTAAAGGATATGCCTTATTTCTGATGCATATATCTGATACAATAGGCCTTTGTGGATGGAGGTTGTCACGGGCACTAGGAGTCTTTGCCCAGGATATCACCAGATGATGGACTTACCAGAGTAATATAGCTGGTATTATGGTTCTCTGGTAGCAGGGTGACAACGGAACAGGAGAAACAGCAGATGGTGAGAGAATGCTCAAGGAAAGTCTATGACTAGCAGCAACTGGTAATGAGTAGATGAATGTACACGAGGATCCAGATGGACAGGGAAACGTGAGGAGAGTCAGTGGTCTGCGTATAGCAAGTTGTACCACTGCTATAGTGAGGAGGAATGTCCAGGAGTAGCGATGAGGTAGTGAGAGTCAGCGGTCTGCATATAGCAAGTTGTACCGCTGTCTATAGTGAAGGAATGGAATCCAGGTGAAGGTAGGTAACGGGGAAGTCAGTGGTCTGCGTGTAGCAAGTTGTACCACTGCTATGTGAGAGGATACTTGAAACAGGTGTCACAGGGAACAGGAGTCAGTGGTCTGCGTCAGCAAGTTGTACCACTGCTATATATATATATATATGTGAGGAGGGGCACGATGAGATGAATGTAAAGCAGAGTATACACGGGGCACACAGAACTTGATCCCACGATGATATCCACAATACAACAATAACTGACCAGCGCTGCTTGAAGTATACAAAGTCTCAATAGCAATCCAGGCAATGGAAAACAAAGTCAATGGTAACAATAGCTTCAGTGGATAGGAGGCTCCGGAGAAGAACACAACTCAGTCCAGATGGATATGCAATACAAAAGCAAAGTCAATAGAAAGTAGGCATACCGCGGTTCAGGAGAGGAGGCTGTCAGAGCGACGTGCAGGGATACCTGAAGGCTGAAGACCGGCAGGAGGAGAGACCACTGGAGGGTGGAAGCGGTGATCAGGTTGGTGCAGCGCACGGCAGGTAATCCAGAATCAAAGAAGCAATACTCAGGAAGCAGTAGTAAGTGGAACTGGAAACATGAAGAACACGGGAGAGTTGAGGCGGTCTGGTATCCAGTAGTAGTGGTAACGGAGGCAGCGGAGAGCTGACACGATGAACACAGGAGAGTTGAAGTGAGCAGGAACTCTGTAGAGGTAACGGAAGCAGCGGATAGGAATCAGCTGAGTGCAGGCACGATGAACACAGGAGAGTTGAAGTGAGCAGGAACTCTGTAGTAGTAACGGAGGCAGCGGATAGGAATCAGCTGAGTGCAAGCACGATGAACACAGGAGAGTTGAAGTGAGCAGGAACTCTGTAGTAGTAACAGAGGCAGCGGATAGGAATCAGCTGAGTGCAGGCACGATGAACACAGGAGAGTTGAAGTGGTCTGGGAACCACAATAGCAGTAAACAGGAATCAGCAGGAGCTGAATACACGAGGAACACAGGAACACCTTCAGAGGCTCATGGGGAATGAGACTCCAAGATCAGGCAACCAGGTAATGATCACAGGTGGTTTAAATAGGGAGGGTTGCCTGATCATCCAATCAAAAGCAACAGGTATTGAAGGCTTGATAAGGACTGCACATGCGCAGACCCTCAGGATGGCGGACGGCCACGGTTCCTGAACACACGGGAAATGGCACTCACAGTCCGGTGAGTGACAGAGGTCTTGTGTGTATGGGGATGTGTTTAGTATGGAAGTGCCATTGTTTAGGATTTGTAAGGTTGCTAGTGGAAACCTCCAATTAGGCATATGTGCAAGGGAGTCTGATAGCAGGGAATGCTTGTATGTGAAAAGTGTTCTGATTTAAACATTTGACTTGATCACTGGTACCGCTAACCAGTGAGAGCAAATAAACATATTGCTTCAAGACCTGCTTGAAAACATCTTCAATAGTGCTGTATTCCTGTGATCTACAGATAAGGCCCTAAATCTAATCCGTTCTCTGGCTGTCTCTGAGGTTTGGAGCCAAGCGTTTCCAGTACCACCGCTCTGCCTGCTACAATGTGATAGGTCAGGGGGGGGAAGCATTCACAGTAACCCGGATCCATAGTAAGAGGTCCGGAGTTACCAGCCCAGGTACACCAGCAACGAGGTACACTAGCAGCGTCAGTGACCCAGAAGAAACCCGGTACTAGATGCCGGTAAGGAGTCCAGTGGTGGCAGCTCCTGTAAGCTCCTCCTACTGCGGCAAGAGGGCGCTTTTTGGATGATGAAAGGGAACAGTGGCAAAGTAAGCTCAGCCGGTTCCCAGCAACAACAGACAATGTGGCATAGGCGGTCCATCTCGTCAGAAGGGGAATCTCGGTGCAACATTTAGCTATAAATGGGGAGATCTCTGTGCTATATATAGCTTGCAATGGGGAATTTCTGTGATATATATAACTGCCAATGGGGATCCTGAGACCCCCAAGTTTTTTCCTACAAAAACATCTGATACTATGTATCTACTTTTTTTTAGAATTAAGGGGTATATTTTTGAAAGAGCTACAAACCCTATTGTCAATGGATCAATATACAGCAGACTTGGAGAGAGATTTATTTTTTACAATTACTGTGTTTTTTTTAAATACATTTATTCCATTATAAAATAATGTTTATCTCTATTGTTTTGCTGATCCATATTTCTCACTAATTGTAGTAGTCTTCAGATGTCACTGTTGCAATTGGGGTCCATATAAAGCGTTTGGCTTGCAAGTAGGTTTTGTATTTATTTTCAAACCTGGGGCTTATAATGGGGAATATGGGTAAAATGACTTTTGTGTCAAAAATCATAAAAATGTACATTTTCTGATTTAATAGCTTGTAAAAGAAAGCCACTCACACATATGTCATCACTATAGCCTTGAATGACACACAGGCCAGGTACTTATACCAGACAATACATAAAATAACATGACATTATGGCAGAGCTCTGCAGTTAACAATGCCCACCACTGAAATTACAATGCGTCTTTAGCTCCGCCCACCCTGTGGTACGATGCAGATTATGCTGCCATTTTACAGCTGCTTATAGATGCAGCAAGTGAAAGTCATTCTGCAACAAGCACAATACTTCTGTGACTATTTTGAAAGCAACACGTATGTTGAATTCTCATTCATTATGCATTTTCCATGTTGGGATTGTAAATGGGAAAGTGACAATGCAATGAAACATTTATACACGTCTGTATTTCTGCAAAGCTGTAAAGAACCTGCGATATACAATCCTGTGTGTATCGTCCACGTCAGACAGACAAGACTAGTGGTTGCCAGCTGAGCTTAGAGCTGTTTTTTTAAGCTGGGGGTTTTTTTCCCACTAGATTTGCACTTCCCTCCTCCTCCCTCCCCGCTAAACCTCCTTCAGGTTTTTCAAAAGCCATTTGTGGTTACAAAACAAGACAGTGCTCAGCTAGAGGACTCAAATATCCTCCCTGGAGCTCTCTCCTATATGACAGCACTGTGCATCATTGTACAGGTGTCCAATGAAAAGAAATATATTGTGCAAATTGATGGATGAAACACTGCAACTTCTAGTTATAAATTGATCATATATCACATATATGCACAAATTGGAAGAGTGATCACTTATATTTGGGAAGTACCGATGTCACTCCTGTAAAATATATCCTTTTATTTGTTGAGTGGCAAAGTCACTTGTCTGATTGTGAAACTGTTCCGTTTGCAACATATACTTGTCAGTGAAGTTAACACACACCTGGAAATGAGGATTCTCTGATGCAAATAACTTGTTTTGTTTCAAATGTATATTTATGTATACGACTACTATGTATCCTCTACTGTAAAATAAAAAGAATCTTAGAAGTCACAAAGTTCTGTAATCTGTATAAAAACACCTGGGGGTAAATGTATTATGCTGCCGTTTTTTCAAATTCGACGACTTTGCAGGGCGAATTTACAACGGCAATGGCTTTTATCATGAACATCAACATTTATTTATATAGTGCCAGCAGATTCCGTAGCGCTTTACAATTGGAAGCTGTGACAGGATGGACCACCTATGCCACCCTGTCTGTTGTTGCTGGGAACCGGGTGGGCTTACTTTGCCACCGTTCCCTTTCGTTATCCCAAATGTGCCCTCTTGCCGCAGTAGGAGGGGCTAACAAAGGCTGCCACCACTGGACTCCTATAATGGCATCCAGAACCAGGTTTCTTCTGGGTAACTGACGCTGCTAGCGTATCTCGTTGCTGGTATACCTGGGCTGGTACTCCTGTTGCTGTGGATGGATTCCCTCTGGCCTAGCACACTGACTAGGGCTACATGGGTAGCAGGCAGAGTGGTGGTACCGGAAAGCTTAGGTCCAAACCTCAGAGACAGTCGGAGAACCGATTAGAGTTAGGGTCTAATCTGCAGTTCGCAGTAATACAGCAATATTGAAGATGTTTTCAAGCAGGTCTTTGAAGCAAGATGTTTATTTGCTCTCACTGGTTAGAGGTGCCAGTGATCAGGTCAGATGTTGAAATCAGAAGAACAAGTTTTCAATACAAGCTAGTGCCTTTTATACAATTTAGACACAGGCTGTTTCTAGCATCAGGATATAACCTATTTACACAAACATGGATTTACATGCATTGCAAAGCCACTAATATTTACACTTGGCTATGAAATTCTTAAAAACCTTGCTGTGATTTCCTGGATCTTATTTCAGAGGCAGGAGACCCACTAGCAAGTCAAAAGGTCTGACTGGCATGAATACTTCAGAAGGTCACCGAATACACATTCCCACAGAACAACAAAAAACCCCAAAACAAGCCACTTCCCCACATCACAATACACCAAAGGCTTGGTAAACAAAGGCTTGTGTCAGATATATACATCATGCATAACGCATTTCCTCTATATTGTGTGTGTGTGGGCAGTATATAAACTATAGTATGTGAGTGTATGTGGGGGGGCAGTATATAAACTATAGTATGAGAGTGTGGGGGGCACTATATAGATATAGTGTGTGTGGGGGCAGTATGTTAATATATGTGGGGGAAGGGGGGTCTTAATATAGCGTGGGAGGTAGGCTATTTAATGATGGAGTACAGGATGGGGGCTAATTATTTAATCAGTATTTTAATCGGGGCAATTTAATTTATTGGTGGGGCTATTTAATTTAATATTGGGTCCTATTAAGTTAAGGTGAGGTGGTTATTAATTGAATATGGGACTGATTTTGGGGAGGAGGGCTATTTAAATTGTAATTGTAAATATAAATTGCTATAGGAAACATCTCCAATTTTTCAAAGCCGCAGTTTAGTAAATATATCCCCTAGTACTCTTCCCAGTACCACCACCTCATCTTATTTGTTTTAGGTTAATCCTAAAACAAATAATAACTCTATTAGTGTATATGGTGAAGCAAAAACAATCCCTTTGCTTTAAAAATCTGATGTCGCTGGGCCTCTACTTTTGGGCCAGTGTTGAGTGCTTGCCCCCCGGGCTAATGTCAGCCAGCCAGCCCCTGACCAGGCCTCCTCATACCCAGAAAAATCTTAACTTTATTAATCTTCAACAGTTTTCCACCTCTCTCCAACACCTTCTCTCCCCAATTTCTACATTCGTCTTCCCTGATATGGCAGTACCTCATTTTCACCAAACCCTAGCAACAGCTCTTGATCATGTGGCTCCAGCGACTCTTCATACTACACGTCGACTTCGATGTTAGCCGTGGCACACTAAAGTAACACGGAATCTTCAAAAACTTTCCCTAACATGCAACTCTGCATCTCTCTTCTTTTCTCATTACATCCTCCCATTCCCGGCTTTCTTCTGGTCTACAAACTTTCAGGCTCTCTCCGAAAACTCACCTTGTCAGGCAAGCTTATAATATTCCTCAACCACCTTCTTAACCTCACTAGATTACCACCCATTACACAATTCACAGAAGACAACAACCTTCTGACAAAAATTGCTGTTTGACTGGATCATATAGCATACCAATCCCTTTTTGTTTGTTTGTTTTAGTCTTTTACCTTTGCAATCTGGCTGGCATGAAATGCTATATGTAGACTTAACCTCATGTATCCAACTCCCATTGTCCCATAGATTGTAATCTTGCAAGCAGGGCCTTCTCACCTCTTTGTCTGTTTTATTACTGTGCGCGTCCACAGTTGTAAAGTGCTACGGAATTTACTGGCGCTATATAAATAAATGTTGATGATGATGATCTATTTGTATTAATCATCATGATCATCTTTATTTATATAGCGCCAGCAAATTCTGTAGCACTTTACAATTGGGAACAAACACAGTAATAAAATAGTGCTGGGTAATACAGACAGAGAGGTAAGAGGACCCTGCTTACAAGCTTCCAATCTATGGGACAATGGGAGTCTGATACAGGAGGTTAAATTCTACATATTGCATAATGGTCCAGGCCAGAAAGCAGAGATAAAAAGTGCTTAGTGTAATATATTTATCCAGTCTTACAGCAATGTAAGTCATGGGTCAGAGGGTTGTTGTCTTATGTAAACTGTAAAAATGATGGTAATAGGGTAACCTAGGGAGGTTAAGAGGGTGGTTGAGGAATATTATAAGCTTGCCTGAAGAGGTGGGTTTTCAGAGAACGCTTGAAGGTTTGAAGACCAGAGGAAAGTCTTATTGTGCGAGGGAGGGAATTCCACAAAGTGGGTGCAGCTCGAAAAAAAAGTCCTGTAACCAGGAATGGGAGGATGTGATGAGACTGGAAGGGAAATGCAGATCTTGTACAGGACGGAGGTGTCGAGTTGGGAGATATTTTGAGACAAGTGAGGAGATGTATGTCGGTGCAATTTTGTTCATGGCCCTGTATGTTAGTAGAAGTATTTTATATTGGATTCAGTAAAAAACAGGCAACCAATGTAGACATTTATTGTATAACTCCAGGGCCGCCTTCATTAAAATCGGGCCCAGTACGGGCCCCCGTGCCACCCGGGCACCCCCCACATGTGATCTGTCACAGGCAGAGCACATGATCGCAGGGAGAATGAATCCTCCACCCCTGCGATTGGATCCTGCTGCCTGGCTGTCACGGTGACAGCCAGGCTGAAGACAGAATAGCGGAGACCAGCGGCGGGCCCCAGGTAAGTCTATGCTAAGCTGTTGTACCGGGCCCCCTGGTGAGCCCGGGCCCGGTACAACAGTACCCCCCGTACCCCCCTGATGGCAGCCCTGTATAACTCTATAGCAGAATCTGTGATTAGTTATTAAATTGTCATAAAGAATTGGCCTTGCTAGTAGTCGCACTTTTACAGTGGCAGAAAATGTACAACGTACCTCACATAAGATTTGATATAAGACAGACCACCGGCCACTTTTGCTCTCAGGTTTTCAGAAACAGTCTCACATCGATGTACAGGAAACATGTACCTAAGATTATGAGTGCAGAGGAAGTAAAATATCCTCTAATGATGGCCAAACTTCCGTAAATAAACAGAGATGTCACCAGGCCAGAGGCTATTACATGTCCAATTTACAAGAATCATATAAGTACGAGGAAAGGGTGTGTGTATACACTGTCACAGCATTAGAAGAGAGCAAACACTATGGCAGAATGAACGGCTGATTTATTAAGACAGAACAGAGCAACCTTACAGTTCAATCTAGACAAATTAAATAATTATTGTGGCTGGATCACTTATAAATAATTGTATAAATATATTTAGATTATTAATTTATATAATTGCAATTGTACTGATTTTGAAACGGTGTTATATTTGTGCATTGGAAATGTATTGATTTCTGATGCAGTAGCCATGGTGGAGGAAATGTGTTTGTGTAAGAAAGGAGGAAAGGAAATCCTAAATTAAGTTAATTAATTCTTTTCATCTTAGAAGTGACAAACACCTGTTTTGGCCTGAAGGCCTGACAGGAGGTTGTTTCCTCTTAACATGTCTTGTGAGAGAAAAAGGAAACCTCATAACAATATAGACAGCAAATTTTATTAAATCAGGTTAATGTGAAAGTTAAATTGTTTTAGATGCAAGATTAAATTATATCCTGATGTTAAATCATCTAATATGATATCAGACGTTTAGGTGCCTGGTCGTATTAGGGGGCTGGGCTGTCAACATGTATGTAAAGCTGTATAATAGGAGGACTGTTTAACCATGTAATGTATCATTTTCCATATGACTTCTGAATGATTACCAGCACCACAAACTGGTGTGTAAAGGTCCTTGTCAGGACTCTTGAGCAATAAACCATCACTGCTTGAAGATTCTGCATGTGACTTACCTGCTGTATCCTGTGACCAACAGATAAGAGGTTACATTCTAAACCGTTTCCCGGCTGTCCTGTGTTGAACTCAGCGCCTCTGTGTCAATGCTCAGCCCGCTACCCAGCAGTCCTGATCCATAGTAAGCGGTCAGGAGGTGCCAGCCAGCCCACAGCAAAGACGCGCTGAAGCAGCTATACCGGCTACCCCAAAAGTACGCGGTTCTGGGTGCCGAAAAAGGAGCCCAGTGGTGGCAGCCGTATTCTTCTACAACTATTGCGCAGTTGACATTCGCAGTCGGCGAGTGTCTGGTGACACCAGTAGGAGTGATCAGCAACAGTCCGTTACTGACGGTGAGAAGGAAACCAAGATAAACTGTGCAGGAAGAACATCTCTTTATTCCTCATTCCCACCTACAGACTGGGTGGCGAAGTAAGCCCATCCGGTCACAGTTAAGCTGGGAACGTCAGTTTACTGCACTACTTCCAAAAATAAGACTTCTACCTGAAATCATCTGTTGAAATTTAGGAAGCACACTTTTGCTGTGGACAGCACTGACTGTTTACATGATTGTTGTCTAACCTGCTTACCCAGTTCTGAACATATGTTCCCTGCCCAAAAACAAATAGGGAAATCCAGGAATGCATGCACATTTGTGCCCATTTTTAAGAAAAGGAGACTGAAATGAATTAGAAATAATTAACAATTATGAGAATAGAACTGTGATTGGAGAAGAAATGCCTATGGGGCGATGTCAACCTGACCATCTCTCAGGGGAACTTCCTATGCTGCAGGCGGTACACACTAGATTGCCACTGGAATTGGATTATAGAAGGTCATAATATTTATTTTTACAGGAAGAGCAGATGTAGGTTAAGAATGAAGATGCTGTTCAATAACAGAGAAACCGCACACCGGAACTCCTCCCAACAATACTTGTAAGCACTTTTTATTGTCTAACAGCACAACAAGCAAAGCATAGAGTTCTGGACTATGCCAGTCATAGATGATGATTCCTTCCTAGGTTTTAGTCTCATGCTGTAAGGCTGTATACACACTACAGAAAATATCTCCCAATGTGATATCATTAACCATTGTGCCAACAGCTGAAAGTCCCGATCAGCAGCAGATTCCTGTGTACACACTATACACGTTTTACATGACTTATCTTCACATCTGTGCTCTTCATCCATCACTACCAGTGGCTGAAAGAATGGTGACTCTGTAAACTCTGTACTCACTGCAGAATTTGCCCAATATCGTTCCATCGCGAGATTTTTAGTCTATTTGTAAAATGAACTCAAACGATACGATGAGCTTTGGAACGATAAAACATGACCGTGGGGGGCGTACACACTAATGCGATATCGGACCTAACTTATTTGCAGGACAGTGGCGTGCTATCTATAAAATGGAAAGTAGTAACTGATCCAAAAGAACCGGTGCCTACTCTGCACCAGGTCAGTACAAGGTCCCTTTCGGGGGACATTAATAAAAACTTTCAGTACAATTTTGATTAGGGATGAGCGCGCTCGGATTTCTGAAATCCGAGCCCACCCGAACGTTGCGGATCCGAGTCGGATCCGAGACAGATCCGGGTATTGGCGCCAAATTCAAAAGTGAAACTGAGGCTCTGACTCATAATCCCGTTGTCGGATCTCGCGATACTCGGATCCTATAAATTCCCCGCTAGTCGCCGCCATCTTCACTCGGGCATTGATCAGGGTAGAGGGAGGGTGTGTTAGGTGGTCCTCTGTGCTGTTTAGTTCTGTGCTGTTTAGTTCTGTGCTGTTTAGTGCTGTGCTGTGCTGTGCTGTTTAGTGCTGTGCTGTGCTGTGCTGTGCTGTGCTGTGCTGTGCTGTGCTGTGCTGTGTTCTGCAGTATCAGTCCAGTGGTGCTGTGTGCTGTGCTCTGTCCTTCTGAGGTCAGTGGTGCTGCTGGGTCCTGTGCTGTGTCCTGTTCAGTCCAGTGGTGCTGTGTCCTGTGCTCTGTGCTTCTAAGGGCATAGTTATTTCCCCAATATTCCCCTGTGTTTAAAAAAATAAAAAAAAGTTTTTTTAAAAAATACCAAAAACTACTTTAATATTTTTTAATTACCACAAAATTTTCACAACCAATCCTGCAGTATAAGCCCATTGGTACTGCAATATTACCAAGTTCACACATTCAGCAGTAAAAGTCCAGTGGTACTGCAATATTACAAAGTTTACACATTCTGCAGTATCAGTCCAGTGGTGCTGTGTCCTGTGCTCTGTCCTGCTGAGTTCCGTAGTGCTGCTGGGTCCTGTGCCGTGTCCTGTTCAGTCCAGTGGTGCTGTGTCCTGTGCTCTGTGCTTCTAAGGGCATAGTTATTTCCCCATTATTCCCAAGTTTTTAAAAAATAAAAAAAAAGTAAAAAATAATAAAAAATTTTAAAAAAAAAAAATATATAATAATTATAACCAAATTTGCAAAACCAATCCAGCATTATAAGTCCATTGGTACTGCAATATTACCAAGTTCACACATTCTGCAGTATCAGTCCAGTGGTGCTGTGTCCTGTGCTCTGTCCTGCTGAGTTCCGTAGTGCTGCTGGGTCCTGTGCCGTGTCCTGTTCAGTCCAGTGGTGCTGTGTCCTGTGCTCTGTGCTTCTAAGGGCATAGTTATTTCCCCACTATTCCCAAGTTTTTTAAAAATAAAAAAAAAGTAAAAAATAATAAAAAATTTAAAAAAAAAAAAATATATAATAATTATAACCAAATTTGCAAAACCAATCCAGCATTATAAGTCCATTGGTACTGCAATATTACCAAGTTCACACATTCTGCAGTATCAGTCCAGTGGTGCTGTGTCCTGTGCTCTGTCCTGCTGAGTTCCGTAGTGCTGCTGGGTCCTGTGCCGTGTCCTGTTCAGTCCAGTGGTGCTGTGTCCTGTGCTCTGTGCTTCTAAGGGCATAGTTATTTCCCCACTATTCCCAAGTTTTTTAAAAATAAAAAAAAAGTAAAAAAAAAAAAAAAATTAAAAAAAAAAAAAAATATATAATAATTATAACCAAATTTGCAAAACCAATCCAGCAGTATAAGTCCATTGGTACTGCAATATTACCAAGTTCACACATTCTGCAGTATCTTGTGCTACATAT
This sequence comes from Mixophyes fleayi, assembly GCF_038048845.1. Classification (NCBI taxonomy): domain Eukaryota; kingdom Metazoa; phylum Chordata; class Amphibia; order Anura; family Limnodynastidae; genus Mixophyes; species Mixophyes fleayi. The sequence continues at coordinate 445,567,886 of NC_134402.1, read as the reverse complement.
AATGGAGACCAAAAATTTGGAGGATAAAGTAGGGAAAGATCAAGACCCACTTCCTCCTAATGCTGAAGCTGCTGCCACTAGTCATGACATAGACGATGAAATGCCATCAACGTCGTCTTCCAAGCCCGATGCCCAATCTCGTAGTACCGGGCATGTAAAATCCAAAAAGCCCAAGTTAAGAAAAAGTAGCAAAAAGAGAAACTTAAAATCATCTGAGGAGAAACGTAAAGTTGCCAATATGCCATTTACGACACGGAGTGGCAAGGAACGGCTTAGGCCCTGGCCCGTGTTCATGACTAGTGGTTCAGCTTCACCCACGGATCTTAGCCCTCCTCCTCCTCCCCCCCCCTACAAAAAATTGAAGAGAGTTATGCTGTCAGCAACAAAACAGCAAACAACTCTGCCTTCTAAAGAGAAATTATCACAAATCCCCAAGGCGAGTCCAAGGGTGTCGGTGGTTGTCAAGCCTGACCTTCCCATCACTGTACGGGAAGAGGTGGCTCGGGAGGAGGCTATTGATGATGTAGCTGGCGCTGTGGAGGAACTTGATGATGAGGATGGTGATGTGTTTATTGTAAATGAGGCACCAGGGGGGGAAACAGCTGATGTCCATGGGATGAAAAAGCCCATCGTCATGCCTGGTCAGAAGACCAAAAAATGCACCTCTTCGGTCTGGAGTTATTTTTATCCAAATCCAGACAACCAATGTATGGCAATATGTAGCTTATGTAAAGCTCAAATAAGCAGGGGTAAGGATCTTGCCCACCTAGGAACATCCTCCCTTATACGTCACCTGAATAACCTTCATAGTTCAGTGGTTAGTTCAGGAACTGGGGCTAGGACCCTCATCGGTACAGGGACACCTAAATCCCGTGGTCCAGTTGGATACACACCAGCAACACCCTCCTCGTCAACTTCCTCCACAATCTCCATCAGATTCAGTCCTGCAGCCCAAGTCAGCAGCCAGACTGAGTCCTCCTCAATACGGGATTCATCCGAGGAATCCTGCAGCGGTACGCCTACTACTGCCACTGCTGCTGTTGCTGCTGTTAGTCGGTCATCTTCCCAGAGGGGAAGTCGTAAGACCGCTAAGTCTTTCACCAAACAATTGACCGTCCAACAGTCGTTTGCCATGACCACCAAATACGATAGTAGTCACCCTATTGCAAAGCGTATAACTGCGGCTGTAACTGCAATGTTGGTGTTAGACGTGCGCCCGGTGTCCGCCATCAGTGGAGTGGGATTTAGAGGGTTGATGGAGGTATTGTGTCCCCGGTACCAAATCCCCTCGAGATTCCACTTCACTAGGCAGGCGATACCAAAAATGTACAGAGAAGTACGATCAAGTGTCCTCAGTGCTCTTAAAAATGCGGTTGTACCCACTGTCCACTTAACCACGGACATGTGGACAAGTGGTTCTGGGCAAACGAAGGACTATATGACTGTGACAGCCCACTGGGTAGATGCATCCCCTTCCGCAGCAACAGCAACAGCTGCATCAGTAGCAGCATCTACAAAATGGCTGCTCATGCAAAGGCAGGCAACATTGTGCATTACAGGCTTTAATAAGAGGCACAACGCTGACAACATATTAGAGAAAATGAGGGAAATTATCTCCCAGTGGCTTACCCCACTTAGACTCTCATGGGGATTTGTGGTGTCAGACAATGCCAGTAACATTGTGCGGGCATTAAATATGGGCAATTTCCAGCACGTCCCATGTTTTGCCCACACCATTAATTTGGTGGTGCAGCATTACCTCAAGAGTGACAGGGGTGTGCAGGAGATGCTTGCGGTGGCCCGCAAAATTGCTGGACACTTTCGGCATTCAGCCAGTGCCTACCGCAGACTAGAGGCACATCAAAAAAGCTTGAACCTGCCCTGCCATCACCTCAAACAAGAGGTTGTGACGCGCTGGAACTCCACCCTCTATATGCTGCAGAGGATGGAGGAGCAGCAAAAGGCCATTCAGGCCTACACAGCCACCTACGACATAGGCAAAGGAGTGGGGATGCGCCTGAGTCAAGCGCAGTGGAGACTGATTTCCGTGTTGTGCAAGGTTCTGCAGCCATTTGAACTTGCCACACGAGAAGTCAGTTCCGACACTGCCAGCTTGAGTCAGGTCATTCCCCTGATCAGGCTGTTGCAGAAGCAGCTGGAGAAAGTGAGGGAGGAGCTGGTAAGCCATTGCGATTACAGCAAGCATGTAGCTCTTGTGGATGTAGCCCTTCGTACGCTTTGCCAGGATCCGAGGGTGGTAACTCTTTTAAAGTCAGAGGAATACATTCTGGCCACCGTGCTCGATCCTCGGTTTAAAGCGTATGTTGTGTCTCTGTTTCCGGCGGACACAAATCTACAGCGGTGCAAAGACCTGCTGGTCAGGAGATTGTCCTCTGAAGAGGACCGTGACATGCCAACAGCTCCACCCTCATTTTCTTCCACATCTATGGCTGCGAGGAAAAAGCTCAGTTTTCCCAAAAGAGGCACTGGCGGGGATGCTGATAACATCTGGTCCGGACTGAAGGACCTGCCAACCATTGCAGACATGTCTACTCTCGCTGCATTGGATGCTGTCACAATAGAAAAAATTGTGGATGATTACTTTGCTGACACCATCCAAGTAGACATGTCAGACAGTCCATATTGTTACTGGCAGGAAAAAAAGGCAGTTTGGAAGCCCCTGTACAAACTGGCTCTATTTTACCTGAGTTGTCCCCCCTCCAGTGTGTACTCGGAAAGAGTTTTTAGTGCAGCGGGGAACCTGGTCAGTGAGCGGCGAAGGAGGTTGCTTCCTCACAACGTTGAAAAAATGATGTTTATAAAAATGAATAATCAATTCCTCAATGAAGTACAGCACTGCCCTCCAGATACTACAGAGGGACCTGTGGTTGTGGAGTCCAGCGGGGACGAATTGATAATGTGTGATGAGGAGGAAGTAGACACTGTAGGGGGAGAGGAATCAGAGGTTGAGGATGAGGACGACATCTTGCCTCAGTAGAGCCTGTTTAGTCTGTACAGGGAGAGATGAATAGCTTTTTTGGTGTGGGGGCCCAAACAAACCAATCATTTCAGTCAAAGTTGTTTGGTAGGCCCTGTCGCTGAAATGATTGGTTTGTTAAAGTGTGCATGTCCTATTTCAACAACAGACCTCTCAACTGCAGCTCATCCCTCCTCTGCGGGGATAATGTCTCCTGTGCTCTGACACGTCACTCTGTGTACTCTCAGCCTCAGGATCTGACACTACAGCTACCATGCCTCTTGTAGCAGCCCTCACTCCAGGGCCTCTTCCATGTGCAGTGTCCCCCTCTCTCTTGGGTTCACTATAGTGGCATGGAGTTCTCCCCCTCATCCAGGGCACACATTCCTTGCCCTGGCTCAGTCACCACGCTCAGACTTCCAGGCAATGCTGGGGGAGCCTGGGAGCTTCCACCCCAGGTCCCCAGCTACAACTCTCCTCTCCTGTGTCTTCTCTCTCTTTCTGACACTTTAAAGATCGTGCCTTTAAATGAAAAAGTCAGTCTTCATTGCACGACTATGTGCAAGTGCAACAGGGACATTTTTTTGGGTTTACAAAGTCAAACAATAACACTACGACCCTGTCTGTCTGGGGTCTGTCAATGACGAATTGTCTGTAGCATGTTTGGAGGAGGTATTGTGGCCCCGGTATCAAATTGGGTACCGGGGCCACCCCACTATGCAGTCCAGATACTTGTTTGGTGGAATTCCGACACGTGGAGGGTTTTTAAATTATATTGTGGCCTCGGTACCAAATTGTGTACCGGGGCCACCACACTACGCAGTCAAGATACTTGTTTGGTGGAATTCAGACCAGTTGAGGGTTTTATTATTATATTGTGTGGACCACTCTATCTATACCACACTACAACTCTATACCACTCTATTTCCTACTTTAATTCTATTTAATTCTATTTCCTACTTTAATTCTATTACTAATTAATTACCATAAAGAGGAAAAAAAAAAACCAATTTTACCAAAAGTATAATATGACTTAGACTTACAAACACTACACTTGAAAGATCGTGCCTTTAAATGAAAAAGTCAGTCTTCATTGCACGACTATGTGCAACAGGGACAGTTTTTTTGTTTACAAAGTCAACTAATAACACTTGGACCCTGTCTGTCTTTAACATACTTGATGGGATCTCAATGACGAATTGTCTGTAGCATGTTTGGAGGAGGTATTGTGGCCCCGGTATCAAATTGGGTACCGGGGCCACCCCACTACGCAGTCCAGATACTTGTTTGGTGGAATTCTGACACGTGGAGGGTGTATTTATTTTATTGTGGCCCCGGTATCAAATTGGGTACCGGGGCCACCCCACTACGCAGTCCAGATACTTGTTTGGTGGAATTCTGACACGTGGAGGGTGTATTTATTTTATTGTGGCCCCGGTATCAAATTGGGTACCGGGGCCACCCCACTACGCAGTCCAGATACTTGTTTGGTGGAATTCTGACACGTGGAGGGTGTATTTATTTTATTGTGGCCCCGGTATCAAATTGGGTACCGGGGCCACCCCACTACGCAGTCCAGATACTTGTTTGGTGGAATTCTGACACGTGGAGGGTTTTTTAATTATATTGTGGCCTCGGTACCAAATTGTGTACCGGGGCCACCACACTACGCAGTCAAGATAGATAGATGCGTATCATAGATAAAGTACATTCAGTGGTGTGGGGCAAATTGAAAAATATTCAAAATGCACTGACATTATCAAAAACAAGAGGTTGTCACACGCTAAAACTCCAACATGTATATGATGGAGAGGATGGAGGAGCAGCCGTATGTGTAGTGTAATGCAGATCTGTTGAAGGTTTTTTATATATTTTATTGTGGTGCCCAGTGCCCACTCCTCTACGCAGTCCAGGTACAATTATTGGTGCGAATCATAAAAGTTCAGGGTTTTTAATATATTGTGGTGACCCACTCCTCTACGCAGTCCAGGTACATTTATTGGTGCGATTCATAAAAGTTCAGGGTTTTTAATATATTGTGGTGACCCACTCCTCTACGCAGTCCAGGTACATTTATTGGTGCGAATCATAAAAGTTCAGGGTTTTTAATATATCTTGTGGTGACCCACTCCTCTACGCAGTCCAGGTACAATTATTGGTGCGAATCATAAAAGTTCAGGGTTTTTAATATATTGTGGTGACCCACTCCTCTACGCAGTCCAGGTACATTTATTGGTGCGATTCATAAAAGTTCAGGGTTTTTAATATATTGTGGTGACCCACTCCTCTACGCAGTCCAGGTACATTTATTGGTGCGAATCATAAAAGTTCAGGGTTTTTAATATATCTTGTGGTGACCCACTCCTCTACGCAGTCCAGGTACATTTATTGGTGCGATTCATAAAAGTTCAGGGTTTTTAATATATTGTGGTGACCCACTCCTCTACGCAGTCCAGGTACATTTATTGGTGCGAATCATAAAAGTTCAGGGTTTTTAATATATCTTGTGGTGACCCACTCCTCTACGCAGTCCAGGTACATTTATTGGTGCGATTCATAAAAGTTCAGGGTTTTTAATATATTGTGGTGACCCACTCCTCTACGCAGTCCAGGTACAATTATTGGTGCGAATCATAAAAGTTCAGGGTTTTTAATATATTGTGGTGACCCACTCCTCTACGCAGTCCAGGTACAATTATTGGTGCGAATCATAAAAGTTCAGGGTTTTTAAGATATTGTGGTGACCCACTCCTCTACGCAGTCCAGGTACAATTATTGGTGCGAATCATAAAAGTTCAGGGTTTTTAATATATCTTGTGGTGACCCACTCCTCTACGCAGTCCAGGTACAATTATTGGTGCGAATCATAAAAGTTCAGGGTTTTTAAGATATTGTGGTGACCCACTCCTCTACGCAGTCCAGGTACAATTATTGGTGCGAATCATAAAAGTTCAGGGTTTTTAAGATATTGTGGTGACCCACTCCTCTACGCAGTCCAGGTACAATTATTGGTGCGAATCATAAAAGTTCAGGGTTTTTAAGATATTGTGGTGACCCACTCCTCTACGCAGTCCAGGTACAATTATTGGTGCGAATCATAAAAGTTCAGCATTTTTAATATATATTGTGGTGACCCACTCCTCTACGCAGTCCAGAAAGATACCTTGTTGCAACGTTTTGGACTAATAACTATATTGTGAGGTGTTCAGAATACACTGTAAATTAGTGGAAATGCTTGTTATTGAATGTTATTGAGGTTAATAATAGCCTAGGAGTGAAAATAAGCCCAAAAACTTGATTTTTAAACTTTTTATGTTTTTTTCAAAAAAAATCCGAATCCAATACCTTAAATCCGAACCGAGACCTTTCGTCAAGTGTTTTGCGAGACAAATCCGAACCTCAAAAATAACGAAAATCCGGATCCAAAACACAAAACACGAGACCTCAAAAGTCGCCGGTGCACATCCCTAATTTTGATACATTATTACATTTTATAACACAGCAATAAGTTGATGCTGCTTTAAACTATTAGAATGTACAGAACCGATTTCTTCCACATTAACACACACGACCACTGCTGATTGGATTGGTAAAAGCGCAACACATGAAAAATGCATTAATAACCCATTATTAATGCACGTGTTAGTTCTTTCTGTGATTTTTCCCATTTTCTAATTCATTGTTTTGCCACCTCCAATTACATTGAATGGATATCTACAGAAACACGTCTGCTAAAACGTCACCACAGTTATATAAAACTTTTACAATTGACATTATATGAATCCACATTTGTTCTAACTCTTTCTCGTTACCTAGAAGACGATCAAGATAAGAATCATAATACGGAAGTGATAAAATATATGTATAATCTCCTGTAAGCAATATCCTCTATTCATATCTGTAGCTCCAAGAAGAAATTAAATACAACAATAAAACGAGGGACAATCTCAGTGAGGGAACCTGTGGCGTCTAAGACCAGTCAGAATCTACCACCTGACACCTGTGTAATTGCCTTACACAAGGCTGGAATAGCTTCTGTCCTGGACGGGATCCATATTATTCTTCCTGTTCAAATTCCTTAGCTTAATGTACTAGGAGATGTATTACGTGTAAGGCTCTCGTCATCAGACTGCTTTCCTCTATTTTTCAAATACTATATTCACCAAGAGTCACTGACTGATAAAAGTGTAATGGGGATCATTGAATCTGACAGGATGGACCTCCTTATGCCGCCCTGCCTGTTGTGTTGCTGGGGACCAGCTGGGCTTTCTTTGCCACCATTCAATTTCATTATTCCAAATGCGCCCTCTAACTGCAGTAGGAGGGGCTTAAGCGCTGCCACCACTGGACTCCTTAATGGCATCCAGAACCGCGTCCTTATGGGTAACTCTCGCTGCTAGTGTACCCCCTTACTGGGCACCTGGGCTCAGTGGCTGATCCAGGGGGCTATGTGCAGGTCCGTTCGGCAGAGACAGGCAGGGAGAGTGTGCTGCCCGGCTGCTCTGACACAATCAGAGCAGCCGGGCAGCACACTAAATGGCCCCCCATAAATCGCCCCCTCTACAATTATTTTCTAGATCCGCCCCTGCCTGGGCTGGTACCCCTGACTTCTTGCTTCAGATCAGGGTTGCTGTGGATAGTTCCCCCTGGCCTATCACACAAGCCAGAGCTGCAGCGGGCAGAGCGTTGGTACTGGATGCTGGGTCCCAACCACAGAACAGCTGGATAACGGATTAGATTGGGTCTAATCTGCAGGTCACAGGAATTACAGCAGGTAAGTAGGTGTCAAAGCAGATTTCTCAAGCAGTGATGTTTATTAGCTCAGGAAGTCCTAAAAAGGACAGCTACACTCTAGTTTGAGGTTCTAGTGATACACAGAAAGTACAGATGGTGTAATGCTATATGGTCAAACAGTGATCGTTATTATACAGTTTTAGACACAGCCTGGCAGGGGGTAAACCAACCAACTTTTCCGACTAGGCCCAAAAAGCCCTTTCATTTAAAGATTACCCTCAGGATGTGAGATGTTCTCTAAACTTGGATTTTAATTACAATTTATACTTAACAAAATTTACACTAATCTGTGATATCCTAAATCACATTGTCCAGACGTTCCCTTTCGTTTTAACAAGGTAGGATAACCGGTAACGACCTGCTGCTGGCCTTTCAGGCTAAGACCAGTTGGTCACTTCACATGAAAAGAATCGATTAGCATGAGCCCCCCCCCCCCCCCTCCTCCCAGAAAAGTAACGCAAATTTCCAATTTCCTCCCCTGGTACCTTCTCAGAAATAAATACATTTCTTATACTGAAACACAATATAAAATAATCGGTACATTTGCAATTTACATAAATTGTTGCCCTGCGCTAATAATTTAAATAAATTTATACAGTAGGTTATTTATAATTGATCCAGCCACAGATCCCTTTGATAAATGGACCACTATTGTACACAGGAGTTTTAGAAAACAACTGAGCTACGAAAAGTGATGCATTCTGTGCATCCGTTTTCCAAAGAACCAATACACAAGTGATCCCATTAATTAGGTCAGTTAGCATAATATTTACCGCAAAACATTTTGAAGCAGAGAAAAGATACTCGTGTATCCAGGTCCCACAAACAGCCAGATACAAAAACAGCAGCGAGTTGAATAACAAGTGAAACTGAACGCAACGGTGTGATTTCTAACAATATTGGCACAGTGTGCAAGAGACAATCTAAAGAGACTAATGTCAGTGCAGCTGGAGAGGAGTTTCACACCACGGCACCTGATTGGGCAACAATCGTGGCCCATCCAATCAGGAGCCACCAGGCTCACACACCCTCCAAGCTAATGAATAATAAGGTGGGTTCAATTTGGTAGCGCTAACAGCTCCCCCTTCTGGAAACTTAGGTACTAGTAAGTACCTGTGGATGGGAGATACCACCAACGAGCTACACAAGAGGGTAGCTATATGTAAGACGAGGAATAAGAGCTGTAAATGGCATTTATACTCAGTGCAAGTGTTTGCTCTCAGTTATCAGTCATTCTAGGCTGTGCTACACAATCAATTAAAAAATAAAATCCAATATCTGACATTTATAAATATTACTTATCATTCTTTCCCATAAAGCAACCTACATTTAGATTTAGTCCTTTAATACAAACTTTGTTTAAAAACAAACGGTTCTGTGCAAATAAATAATTTATGGCGCTGCGGAAGCCTTGTGGCGCCTTATAAATAAAACATATAACAATAGATTAGTAGTGGTGATATTTCAGATGTGCCGTCTTTTCTTCTCTTTCTTACTAAATATGTTGCACACACAAATCTGTTTAAGTTGATTAAATTACACGAACCTGTATTAAGTGATTATGCAAAGCACATGGATGGCAGAACAGAAAGCACCTGGATGGGTCCCTCTCTCCCACACACTGGCACAGAGAAAGGGAGTGGGAGAGAGAGCGGAGAGAGCGCAAACCCCCAACGTCAGATTTCCTCTGAAACGGAGTGCAGCTCCGTCCTCACTCACATCCCGGGATCCTCTTAACCACCACCACAAAGGCTAGATAGGGGTTCACCTGCAGGACATGACTGTTAGTTTTGTTTTATTTCATTAGCAAAATTGTTAATCATGAAGTTTGGAGTCATAAATTATTCCAACACCAAGGACCGCTTGGATAGAGGAGAATTTTAATTTCTCTTCTACGCTGTCTGTGGTATTGGAATATCTTATCACACTAACATTATTACAGTATAGTATAATAGTACATACATAATAAACAGAATAACTCATGTCAGGGCTGTCCTTACCCAAAACCCGCTCACAATTATTATTCAGCCGCTTAATTCACTGGGAACTGCTAAATAACGCTGCTTGAAAGGTAAAGCTTTTGGGGTGTGCGTCCTGTTTGTCATACGGTGTTTTAATAACTGCATCAGTTTTTAATTATGCGTAATATTCACATACATATGAGTCCCACCTAGCCAAGGCTTGAGGTGTCCTATAATACTTTAATGTGGAATAGTGGTAACAAAGTACCCCAGTGGGGAAGACTGCGTAAGCCTGTCGGACACCTTGAAGTCTAGATTTCCACCACACATGGGTTCCCAGAGCAAGATGACAACAATTTCAGAAGAGCAGAAGTTTGTAGAGGACGGTATTTGGGCGGATTAAGGACGCTCCTGGTAAAGATCAGAGAAGGTTCATCGGTGGAGGACGCCCACAAACTAGAGGAATGGTCAAGAGCATGGCAACTACAGTTTAATGCAAAACCATGCACTTGGGTCTCAAAAACCCAATGGCCAAATATAGTATTAATGTCACTATAATGGAAACTACGGAGGAGGAAAGGGATATAAGAGTCTATATTTCAGGTAACTTAAAGGCAGGTAAGGAATGTAAAAAAGCAATGAGGAAGGCAAGTCAGATGCTTGGTTGTATAGGGAGAGGAATCAGTAGCAGAAAGAAAGAAGTAATAATGCCCCTGTATAGCTCATTGGTACGGCCTCATCTAGAATACTGTGTTCAGTTCTGGAGGCCGTATCTCCAGAAGGATATAAATACATTAGAGACTGTACAAAGAAGGACAACTATAATGGTGCATGTCCTACAGCACAAAACTTACCTGGAAAGACCAAAAGATCTTAATATGTATAGTTTGGAGCAGAGAAAAGAAAGGGGGACATGATAGAAACTTTCATATATATCAGGGTTATAACAAGGTGCAGGAGGGAAACATTCTACAAAGGAAGAGAAGTATTAGAACACAAGGACGTGTACTGACACTGGGGGGGAAGAGAAGTATTAGAACACGAGGACATGTACTGACACTGGGGGAAGAGAAGTATTAGAACACGAGGACATGTACTGACACTGGGGGGAAGAGAAGTATTAGAACACGAGGACATGCACTGACACTGGGGGGAAGAGAAGTATTAGAACACGAGGACATGCTCTGACACTGGGGGGGGGAAGAGAAGTATTAGAACACGAGGACATGTACTGACACTGGGGGAAGAGAAGTATTAGAACACGAGGACATGCACTGACACTGGGGGGGAGAGAAGTATTAGAACACGAGGACATGCACTGACACTGGGGGGGAGAGAAGTATTAGAACACAAGGACATGCACTGACACTGGTGGGAAGAGAAGTATTAGAACACGAGGACATGCATTGACACTGGGGGAAGAGAAGTATTAGAACACAAGGACATGTACTGACACTGGAGGGACATAGGTTCAGAGGAAAATGGGGAAAAACTACTTCACAGAAAGGGTAGTGGATAAGTGGAATAGTCTCCCATCAGAGGTGGTAGAGGATAATACAGTAGCAATTTATACATGCTTGGGATAGACATAAGGATATCCTTATAAAGAATGAAGGTTTGAGGTTACCATAGGTTAAAAAACAATGGGCAGACTAGATGGGCGAAGCGATTCTTACCTGCCACCATATTCTATGTTTCTAGTGTGCCTGAGGCCTGATTCATTAATGCACACCTAACAAACATATTGTGCTTTTTTAAAAAAAACAAAAAAAAAACAAGCATAACATGGGCATTCCATCCGTATTTAACAAGGAGTAGATGTAAAGATACGTTTATTGATGAATACGGGTCTAGGTCCACTCAGCTCTACCAGACAATACACTGTAGGATACGTCAAACACATATGTGAAGAGTAAAGTCCCAAAAGAATGCACAGAAGAAAAAAATTAAATTAATGTCACCTGTTAATAATATAGTCATTACAATAATAAAAAAAATGTTTTGCTCCCGTAAATTATATATATTAGGATGTTATTGATGTTTTCTGTACATAAAATGCATATTATTATTTTAATTAGGGGTGCAGTGTGCCAATGTATATAATTGCAAATATACTGATTTTTTTTATTGGAGATGCATTGGAAATGTATTGATTTCTGAGGCTGTATGCCATGTTGGAGGAAATTTGTTTTTGTGATTTCTGAAGACAGGCTAATCCCATGTTAATAAGGTCTTTTCATTTGTGAGTCACCAAGATCTCTTTTAGCCTGAATATACAGGACCACTCCTGTGTCATTAGGCTTTCATCCTGTGTCTTAGAGAGATAGGAAACCAGCAAGTAATTTAGGGAATCCCAGATTGATGTAAATATTGTTAAAGTTTAAATTGTGTTATCTCCAAGTCTAGATAATATTACACCGTGAGGGTAAACACCAGGCATAATATCTCAGACTTTGTGGTGCCAGCAAGGATCAGGTGACTGGGCTACACCCTGCCAACATGTGTCAGAAACAATATATAAAGAGCCCTGTTTGACCATGTTATATTAGTATTCCATCTGTACTTCTGGATGATCACCTTATATATCCAACTAGTGTGTAATGGTCCTTGTCAGGTTTTATGAGAAATAAACCATTGCTGCTTGGAGATTCTGCCTGTAATCCGCTCCCTGCCTGTTCTGCGTTGAACTCAGCGTCTCTGTGTCAACGCTCTGCCCGCTATTGAGCAGTCCTGATCCATAGTAAGCGGAAAAAAGGTACCAGCCAGCCTACTGCAAGGAGGCGCTGCAGCAGCTATACCAGCTACCCCAGAAGTAAGCGATTCTAGGCGCCGTTGAAGGAGCCCAGTGGTGGCAGATGAATTCTCCTACAACTATTGTGCAGCATTCGCAATCGGCGAGTCTCTGGTGGCAAAGTGACACCAGTAGGAGTGGTCAGTAACAGTTGGTTACTGATGGTGAAAGAGAAAAACAGATAAACTGTGCAGGAAGGACATCCCTCCGTTCCTCCTTCCCTTACAGACTGGATGGCGAAGTAAGTCCATCCCGTCACACCATAAACACTTGTTTCCCATTGCAATCTGGCTGGACCAATATGCACTATGTGTCTCACACTCCTATTGTCCTGTAGATTATAACCTTGCTCTGACCTCTTTGTCTGATAATACCCAGCTTTGTTTCATTACTGCGTTTATTCCCATCTATAAAGCACTGCGCAATAAAAATAAAAGCTTTTAAATGCACTATAAGGACAAATCTGGCCTCATCTGTTAATTATTGAATTGAGATGTTTCAATCAGACCAGTTACCAGAGGTGTATAAATCAAGCACCAGCCATGCAGTCTCCATTTGCTAACATTTGTGATCCAAAATGGGTCATTCTGAAGAGCTCAGTGACTTTAAGCGTGGTACTGTGATAGTATGCCAGCTTTACAATGAGACAGTTCGTGAAATTTCATCCCTGCTGGATATTCCATGGTCAACTGTAAGTGATATTATTAGAATGTGGAAGCGTTTAGGAGCAACAGCAACTCAGCCACGAAGCAGAAGACCACGTAAAATCACAGAACGGGGTCAACGACTGCTAAGGCGCATGGTGCGTAAAAGTCGTCAACGTTCCACTGATTCCATTGGCATTAATGTAATCATAAAAACTGTGCGTCGGGAGCTTAATGGAATGGGTTTCCATGGCCGAGCAGCTGCATGCAAGTCTCACATCACCAAGACCAATGCCAAGCAACGGATGGAGTGGTGTAAAGCACACCAACACTGGACTGTGGAACAATGGAAAAGTGTTCTGTGGAGTGATGAATAACGCGTCTCTGTTTGGCACTCAGATGGGTGAGTCTGGGTTTGGCGGGTGCCGGGAGAACGTTACCTGCCTGACTGCATTATGCCAACTGTGAAGTTTGGTGGAGGAGGGATATTGGTATGGGGCTGTTTTTCAGGGTTTGGGCTAGGCCCCTTATCTCCAGTAAAGGGCAATCTTAATGCTTCAGCATACCAAGTAATTTTGGACAATGCTCTGCTTCTAACTTTGTGGCAACAGTTTGGGGAAGTCCATTTTCGATTCCAACATGACTGTGCCCCAGACCACAAAGCAAGAAGTACAAAGACCTGGTTTGATGAGTTCGGTGTGGAAGAACTTGACTGGCTCACACAGAGCCCTGACCTCAACCCCATCGAACGCCTTTGGGATGAACTGGAACGGAGATTGTGAGCCAGGCCTGCTCGTCCAACATCAGTGTCTGACCTCATAAATGCTCTACAGAAGGAATGGGCACAAATTCCCACAGAAACACTCCAACATCTTGTGGAGCCTTCCAAGAAGAGTAGAAGCTGTTATCACTGCAAGAGGGGGACCAACTCCACATTAAAGTATATGTATTTGAATACAATGTTATTACAGTCCCTGTTGGTGTAATGGTCAAGCGTCCGAATACTTTTGTCCATATAGTGTATATAAATGGAATGGTATAACGGCTTCTGTGGCAGATGTAGTGTTAACAAGGCATTTGCTGGATCTGTCACTCCCCCGTAGCAGAGGAAGGCGCAGCCTGTGTGTTTTATGTGGTTGACATTACTGAACTTGAGAACCGTTGAGCAGCTGGCTGAATGTGTTCCAGGAGAGAGACTGGGAACTGGCTGCTGGCTGGGCTGTGTATAATATATGTCTTGTCTCTGCCAGCGCACAGGCCCATCACAGTCATATAGATAATGGCACTTGACTACGCCTTGCGACTTGACGGTGGGTTGTAATTAAAAGTTCTAAGCATCGGGCTACAATAGACATCGCCCAATTAATTCTGTTTATCTCAGACAGGGATCCCACTGAATAGCGGCTTTATTACACAGCATAGATACATAGAATTTGAGGGCAGATAAGAACCTCTTGGCCGATCTAGTCTGCCCATATTTTTAACCTATGGTAACCTCAAACCTTATTTGACCTTTATTTATTTATAAGGATATCCTTATGTCTATCCCAAGCATGTTTAAACTGCTCTACTGTATTAGCCTCTACCACCTCTGATGGGAGGCTATTCCACTTACCCACTACCCTTTATGTGATGTAGTTTTCCCCCATTTTCCTCTGAACCTACTTCCCCCCCAGTGTCAGTGCATGTCCTCGTGTTCTAATACTTCTCTTCCCCCCAGTGTCAGTACATGTCCTCGTGTTCTAATACTTCTCTTCCCCCCAGTGTCAGTACATGTCCTCGTGTTCTAATACTTCTCTTCCCCCCCCAGTGTCAGTACATGTCCTAGTGTTCTAATACTTCTCTTCCCCCCAGTGTCAGTACATGTCCTCGTGTTCTAATACTACTCTTCCCCCCCAGTGTCAGTACATGTCCTCGTGTTCTAATACTTCTCTTCCCCAGTGTCATTACATGTCCTCGTGTTCTAATACTTCTCTTCCCCCCAGTGTCAGTACATGTCCTCGTGTTCTAATACTTCTCTTCCCCCAGTGTCAGTACATGTCCTCGTGTTCTAATACTTCTCTTCCCCCAGTGTCAGTGCATGTCCTCGTGTTCTAATACTTCTCTTCCCCCCCAGTGTCAGTACATTGTCCTTGTGTTCTAATACTTCTCATCCCCCCCAGTGTCAGTACATGTCCTTGTGTTCTAATACTTCTCTTCCCCCCCAGTGTCAGTACATGTCCTCGTGTTCTAATACTTCTCTTCCCCCAGTGTCAAGTCCATGTCCTTGTGTTCTAATACTTCTCTTCCCCCCAGTGTCAGTACATGTCCTCGTGTTCTAATACTTCTCTTCCCCCCCAGTGTCAGTACATGTCCTTGTGTTCTAATACTTCTCTTCCCCCCCAGTGTCAGTACATGTCCTCGTGTTCTAATACTTCTCTTCCCCCCAGTGTCAGTACATGTCCTTGTGTTCTAATACTTCTCTTCCCCCCAGTGTCAGTACATGTCCTCGTGTTCTAATACTTCTCTTCCCCCCCAGTGTCAGTACATGTCCTCATGTTCTAATACTTCTCTTCCCCCCAGTGTCAGTGCATGTCCTCGTGTTCTAATACTTCTCTTCCCCCCAGTGTCAGTACATGTCCTTGTGTTCTAATACTTCTCTTCCCCCCAGTGTCAGTACATGTCCTTGTGTTCTAATACTTCTCTTCCCCCCAGTGTCAGTACATGTCCTCGTGTTCTAATACTTCTCTTCCCCCCCAGTGTCAGTACATGTCCTCATGTTCTAATACTTCTCTTCCCCCCAGTGTCAGTGCATGTCCTTGTGTTCTAATACTTCTCTTCCCCCCAGTGTCAGTACATGTCCTTGTGTTCTAATACTTCTCTTCCTCCAGTGTCAGTACATGTCCTCGTGTTCTAATACTTCTCTTCCCCCCAGTGTCAGTACATGTCCTCGTGTTCTAATACTTCTCTTCCCCCCAGTGTCAGTGCATGTCCTCGTGTTCTAATACTTCTCTTCCCCCCAGTGTCAGTACATGTCCTCGTGTTCTAATACTTCTCTTCCCCCCCAGTGTCAGTACATGTCCTCGTGTTCTAATACTTCTCTTCCCCCCAGTGTCAGTGCATGTCCT
Organism: Mixophyes fleayi; assembly: GCF_038048845.1. Taxonomy (NCBI): domain Eukaryota; kingdom Metazoa; phylum Chordata; class Amphibia; order Anura; family Limnodynastidae; genus Mixophyes; species Mixophyes fleayi. The sequence goes on along the minus strand of NC_134402.1, from coordinate 445,551,612 downwards.
CGTGTTCTAATACTTCTCTTCCCCCCAGTGTCAGTACATGTCCTCGTGTTCTAATACTTCTCTTCCTTTGTAGAATGTTTCCCTCCTGCACCTTGTTATAACCCTGATATATTTGAAAGTTTCTATCGTGTCCCCCTTTCCCTTCTGTGCTCCAAACTATACTTATTGAGATCTTTTAGTCTTTCCGGGTAAGTTTTGTGCTGTAGGCCATGCACCATTTTAGTTGCCCTCCTTTGTACAGTCTCTAATGTATTTATATCCTTCTGGAGATATGGCCTCCAGGACTGAACACAGTATTCTAGATGAGGCCGTATCAATGACCTATACAGTGGTATTATTACTTCTTTCTTTCTGCTACTGATTCCTCTCCCTATACAACCAAGCATCTGACTTGCCTTCCTCATTGCTTTGTTGCATTGCTTACTTGCCCTTAAGTCACCTGAAACAGCTTCACAACTCAGTGCAGAGCCCGACCTACTCATTGCTATACACCATACTTGCCAACTCTCCCGGAATGTCCGGGAGACTCACGAAATTCGGATCGGTCTCACGGACTGCCGGGTGAGCTGGCAAATCTCCCGCATCGGCTACTGCCACCCCACAATGACGTGATTTGCGGCGAATCGCTGCATTTTGGCCCCGCCCCCCGCAACAAGACGGCATTCCGTTTTCCGCACCCCGCCCCCTCCCGCCCTCCAGTCACGCCCATCTCCCGGAAAACACTTGCCAAAAGTTGGTAAGTATGCTATACACTAAGGGCTATTAACTTACAGGATATGTAGGTGCACATTTGTACTATACCATAGCCATCAAGTATACAATAAGTTGCTATCTGCTTACAGAAAAGTTAAATAATAAACAGCAAAGCCGCAGTATTAATGTTTGGATTATTTTGTCCTGATTTTGCATGTATAAATATTTGAAGCTTTGGTATCGTCGTTATAGAGACACATTGTTTACGGTTGTACTTTCTACGAATTGTTACACAGGAACTGCATTAATACAGGTGGCAAGTTCACCGTCCCAATAAAAATATAGGTCTTCAGAGAAGAAACACACTCTGGACAATATAATAGAAAGCCTAACACCCCAAAGTAACACGTAATAAGGGCTCTAAAGTCCCCGCACTCTCATGATGTCACCTGGGGCACTGAACTCTGTGTTGCTTGTCTGTTGCTTTGCTTGTCGGTCGCTGACAGTTGAACTTTGACCTGCGGTTCTGGTGATTCTGTTCCCAAGATTTCTAATTACACAATGAGATTCACCTGTTCCTGATCAATAGCCAATCAGAGGAAGCCCTGGGCTAGTTACACTCCCAAGCTCCATGTATCTAACTTATGACTGGTCTTCCAGCTCACTCACGCCAAGGGCCCTTGTAAAAAATACCAGGCTGGTTTTTATAATGCATTAAATATTCTGTACTACAACTACTACTTAAGATATATACGTTATGAACGAACTGGAAGAACATTATCACTATCAGCTCATCGCGATTTTTGGCGCACACTTAAATAGACATCAACATTGACAAAGCAGCCTAACATTTTTATGGTGTTAGTGTTTTGACAGGACGGCGATGATAACTGGATAATTTTAAACTATCCAAACCCGTGAATCCAGCAGTATCCAAACCTAGGACATGGTAGCAGTAGCTAAATTCTAAAAAATTAGCAAATTGATCACTTTCAAACGGTGGCTCAGTGGTTAGCACTTCTGCTTCACAGCGCTGGGGTCATGAGTTCGATTCCCGAACTGTGTGGAGTTTGTATGTTCTCCCCCTCAGGGCTCTGGGGGGGGGAGGGGGGGGAGCAGCTTAGAAACATTTAAGATTAGGTGGTAATGGAGCTTTAAATTCCCTTCATTTAATAGAAGTTAGATTTCTGGAAGCACATGAGTTATGGCCATATTAGCGTAATACTGCACTTTTACTTAATTCCAGAATTATGAAAGAATTATGGGCTGGAATTTCAGAACTAAGCAAACGTCATGAGAACGGGTTGTTGTGCTGCTGTTTATATCTATATTCTACAATTTGAGCAAAATGTATATTCTAGCCCAGTATTGGCTAACCTTTGACACTCCAGGTTTGTGATACTACAAGTCCCAGCATACCCTTCCAGCAATAAGCTGCTATATATTGGCAAAGCATTTATTTTTACATCTTGACATCTTCAGAAAATTCTCATCTCATAACAGTTGTAAGATGTTTCTTCTAATCGTTATTTTTATTGTATCATGTTACTGTTATTTCTAAAAATAAAATCTAAATTGAGTTTTGTTAAAAGTAGGGAGCCTCAGGCTGTCATTAAAAAAAATGGAATTTGTGCGATGAATTAGATTGCAATCTCTAGTGAGCCTTTCCCACTGGCTTATATGTGCAATCCCAATTATGTTAAACGATACTATTTCATTAAGATATTTAGCTAGTAAATGTTAATTCATGACGTCAAGGGCAATGCACAAAACTAAATGCAATAAATGTATCAATCACAGGCAGCTCACCTACTAGATGTAGAAGGTTGTGACATGTTGCAAATTTACGAACACCCTATAATGACGGTACTACCACCCTTGGGAGTACCACCTCCATCGGGACTTAAATAAAAATACAGGCTGCATCATCCAGCCTCAGCAGTAATATAAGAGACAGAGTAACTGGTCTTGGTAGATTCATTCCGTCATACAGATAGTTCTACACTCAGAACAAAACACTTTAAAGGCAAAATATTCTGCATTCAAAAAGATATATTTTCACTTTCTTGTTTGTTACTCTCCTGCTAGAGTATAAGCTCTTGTGAACACAACTACTGTACCACATCCTTGTATCTGCTCAAATCCCTGTGTGCGTTACATGTTTTACACAACGCTGCAGAAAAAAACATAATAACAGTAAATTCTGAATGAGTTTTCATTGTGTTTTATGTAACAAGGTAAAGAATCCTTCTTGTGCTGAAAGAGAACAGCGCCCCTAGTGGTCACAACAACATGCAGGCTGTTCTTGTTTTGGTTTTTATAACTTAGACTGATGCTCATTCTGACGTCTGGTGTCAGGGCTGTCAAACATAAACGCTGTATACATTATATGTCAGAATATAGGGACAGAATATAGGGACAGCGCTCAATCTGCCAGTCTAATCCACAATCCATACAGACTACTGCCCTAGTCATACAGAGGAGATGAAAACACACAACCAAATTATTCTACTGAGCAGACAGAGAGAAGGATTGTGGACACGTTATCCCTTCGTATTGCAGTGTACAATAATAAGACAGGGATACTTATCACAGCACAGAAATCCTCATTTTATCACATAATATAATACTCATTCAGGATTTTATAAGAAATGGTTTTACTAACCTTCCCCTGTGTCCGTCTGCGCAGGCAGCTATGATAGAACTGCTGGTTTGTTGTAAAAGTGGGAAAAATATCAGCAAATGTGCTGTGTGGGGGGGTGTGGACTGGAAATTGTCATTGATTTGTGTGAAGAGAGCTCTGCTTCCTACGAGTGGTTACAAGAATTTACTCCCACCACTCCCTCTCAACCAAAACTATTTGGCATGGAGCCTTGCCAGTCCACCTGTACAATTAAGCTCTAGGCTCTGTGTGGGACAAGTATTGTAGCAACAGGAGCGCTCCCTACCCCTTTATGTCTTGCAGGGCTTTTATTATCATGTACTGTTTATAACAGCTAGCTGGATGCAGAAACATTGTTTTATGTACCGACGCTATAATCTTCCTGTGTTACATCACTACTCTGTGCTGCTGGGGGACCCTGCTCCTTCCACTATATAACTCTCAGTCTGTGGCTTCCTGCTGCCTCAATTCCCCTCCTCACATCATGTCACTGCCCCTGTCACATGCAGCCCTGTCCTCACTAACACATCACTCATCTCCTTATATACTCTGTGCTGCTGGGGGATTCTGCTCCTTCCACTATATAACTCTCAGTCTGTGGCTTCCTGCTGCCTCCATTCCCCTCCTCACATCATGCCACTGCCCCTGTCACATGCAGCCCTGCCCTCACTAACACATCACTCATCTCCTAATATACTCTGTGCTACTGGGAACTCTGGTCCTTCCACTATATAACTCTCAGTCTGTGGCTTCCTGCTGCCTCCATTCCCCTCCTCACATCATGTCACTGCCCCTGTCACTTACAGCCCTGTCCTCACTAACACATCACCCATCTCCTGATATACTCTGTGCTGCTGGGGACACTGCTCCTTCCACTATATAACTCTCAGTCTGTGGCTTCCTGCTGCCGCCATTCCCCTCCCGACATGATGTCACTGCCCCTGTCACTTGCTTGATCTGACGGGCCACAGGTTGTTCTATACCCCCCCACTTCCAAACTGGGGACAAGTGGGAGATGACGTTTGATAGCAAAAAAAGTTCTCTGTCTTTCAAAGTCCCCAGCACTGATTACCATCAAAGCTTTCTTTAATCCCTGGCAAAAAAAATTTTTAGCAAGAAAAAATTCGGGTGAGGGATTACCGGTACTTATTTGCAGGATATAGATAAAGCGCTTTGTGACTGTTGTACAAAATGTAAAATGTTGGTTGGGGCCAGGAGAGAGTTTGGTTTTATTTGTCTTCCTAGGTCACTCTTTTGTGTTGTCCCCAAGGCCGCCCACTATACCTCTCCATGGTTCTAACACCCACTGAATCCCCATCTGTAGGAAATACATAGAAATAATTCAGCCCTAGCATAGCCCATGGTCAAATGTTTTTGTTGTGTGAATATTTGTGATATGTAAATAATAAGTGATTTATATACAAAATAAAACCAGACATTAAAACAATATTGAGCAAAGTGAGCAGAGAGTTATTTCCACAAAACCAAACCTCTACGTGGCTATGTAATCTATTAGGTGCATATTAATCTGTATTTCTTTTCTTATGCAATTATACAATAACTGTACAGCACACTTGTCAACTCTGTGTTGTTGGCATCCAGGAGATCCCAGGGAGGGGGTGTGGTGGGAGGGCGTAAGGGGGAGGGGTGGGTAAAATCAATCATCAAATTGGCCCCGCCCTGTGACGAAATCATTATTTGGTTGCGGGGGCAGATTCACCGCCAATCACAGAATTTTGCCCCCTGATGAACAGAATGCAGGAAACTTGCTTGATCTCCAAGGAGTCCAGGAGACCGACTTGGAATTCGAGAGTCTCCCGTACACTCCGGGAGAGTTGGCCAGTATGCTATACAGCCTTTATCACACGTCAATTACAGGATAGCTCTTTATATACAGAGCTATCAGTTCTCTTTGACTATGATTTCTTACATAAATGTCCGTTATCGTCCCAGCTGAAGAAAATGACTGGCTCAGAAAATCACCAGCTCTTCAGATCAAACAAATGGCCAAACATGGCCTTATATGTCTAGAGTTTGTATGTTCTCCTCGTGTTTGCGCGGGTTTCCTCCGGATGCTCCAATTTCCTCCCACACTCCAAAAACATACTGGTAGGTTAATTGGCTGCTTTCAAAATTGACCCTAGTCTCTCTCTCTGTCTGTGTGTGTGTGTGTTAGGGAATTTAGACTGTAAGCTCCAATGGGGCAGGGACTGATGTGAGTGAGTTCTCTGTACAGCGTTGCGGAATTAGTGGCGCTATATAAATAAATGGTGATGATGATTCTGTCACCTTGGCTACAAAGGAGACCATTAGTGCTGCTAAATTATATTGGAGAGATCCAAGCTGGTGGATAGACTCATGATAAACACGTGGCTAGTATATAGTGCGGAAAGCCATGTTGGTGTCCACTATATAATGGAGAGCATAAAACGGACCGACATGGGCTGGCTGCTTACTGTATATCTACTGAGCTAGTCAATGCTGATGAATTTTGCATAAAACCACCTGGCCTCATGCCTTTATGTCTTTACAGACCTCCTCCGTGATATCCATATAATTTACAACAGAGGGGCATTATCCTATATATTTTGCCCGACAAGAGTGCCCCTATGTGGCCAGATTTCACAGCAGCTTGTAATAAACACGGGAATACTGCTCTCTATTGCAATAAACTTGCATACTGCATATTATAATGAACATGGCTATTTGGAGTTGTTCTCTATTGCAATAAACTTGCATACTGCATATTATAATGAACATAGCTATTTGGAGTATGATTTTTATTGTGTGGCTCATGGATCTCAAGGTCCTAGCAGGAGAACCTCTGCTGTTATCTGCACTTTTTACGATTGGGGAGGGGCCTTCCTCGGAGAAAAAAAGCCCACCCAAAGCTGGAGAAAGGACCTCCTGCTTGGACCTGTGGAGACATCTCAGTACCCCCTGGATCAGGGGAACAGAGGTAAGTGGCAGTTTGTTATTTTACTTAGCTCACCTAATTCCACCCAAAATAAGTGGAGTATTCACGGCTTGTCCAGCCTAGTACCCAAAATTATCCAAATCCCCTATTACAATTCATTGGCACAAAACTTCTATATTTTATAAGAGATATAAATATGGGCATGGTAAAAAGTCTTCTAAATAAAATGGTAATCATTAAATAAAATAAATAAGCAATAATAAAACATTTCCTCAAAGTCCAAACTACTAATAATTCAGGACTGCTCCCTCTATTCATTTAACCTGTTCCATATTTCTCTTATACTGCGTGGATTAGACGTATTAGGTCTTAAGAGTGAGGGGGCACAGGGAGTACAATTAAAACAATTAAAACAAAGCAATAAATACCCTGTAAATGCTTTTTCTCCACTTGTTATATTATTTAAATAACCTCATTAGTCAAATCAAAAACTAATTTTTGCATATTGGTGCAAAACTACAGTGCACTCACGCGCTTTTTCCATGGCAGCAAGGAATCAGCTGGTGTAAAGTTTTGCAACCTACATCTAGTGCCATATATCCACGATCGTAGAACCCCAAAAAAAATTTGCCCTGGGGTTTTGTACCTTTGCAGTTGCAAAATGACTCTGGATGTCTAATATGTAATAAATCAGGCAAAGCTTGATGCTGATTGGATGGTTTGAGTTACTAAACATTAGCACTTTGTCATTAGATCACCCCCAGGTTTGTATCTATTCTTATTCAAAACCACAGAGCTTTATGGTCTGATAGTACTGACAATTAAAGCAGCAATGTTCTTCATTATGGTGATGTAGTAGTACATGACCGTTCCAGGATCCATTTAAATGGATAATTTGTCCTGATGTGCCCTTATTTCTCTATAAATGTAATTGTATCACGTGCTCTGCCGAGATACAATGTAACACCATCCAGACATCAATAGGAAGGTGCCAGCCAGCAACCAACGTGCAGTGTGGCTGGAATAAATATTACAGCAAAACACAGACCGGGGTGGGAGGATAATAGGGATAGCTGACAGCATGGACAGACATCCCCCTCCTCTGTCTGCACTTGAAGGGGAGGGGGGCCTAGGGCACCTAGCATCCTACCACTGACCCTGGGTGAATATGACTACATAAAATGGGGAACATTTCTGAAAATTGCCCCTAGCACCCAGATTCTGAAAGTTACTTTTCTGGCAGAAAATGAAAGCAAATATCAGATTTGTTGCTATGGGTGATATCAGCTTCCTATATGTTTACCTATGAACATGTAACTCCCAGACCCAGCGCTTGCTTAAGGGGAAAGGATGGATCCCAGGAGTTGATTGACATGGTGTGCGGAGTTCCTGGCAAAAAAAATTAATTCCCAGAATCCACAGGCTGTCAGGAGCAGGCAATTATATAAGAGCCCACCAGAAATTGGGGGGGGGGGGGAGGAGAAGACGATACAGACACAACTTCTACACCAACAGACAAGGCTGCCAGTTTGGTGAATAAAGCTACCAATCTCTCTGACAAGGCTGCAAGACTATTAGAGCTAGCTGCAAAACTATGAGAGGGAAGTGTCAATCTCTTAGGTGAGTCTGCCACAGCCAGAGAGTAGCATACCGGGTCTCCCGCAGCTAAAGCAGGACAGGCAGAGGCAGCAGGGGCAGGCTGGTCTGGAGGGCTGCCCCCTGGGCTGGTCCCATAGTGGGCTATCTTGGGCTGAGTCACTGGGCCACCTGCACTTTAAAATAGGCTGCAGTGTTGAGTATTGCCCCCCCCTGGGCTAAAATTTGCCAGCCCTCCCCTGAGTACAGGTCCTGCCCATGGAGAGAGAGGCAGCTGCCAGCCCTGAGGAAAAGACACCAGCACAGAGGGAAGAAGAGGTCCTGACACACCCCAGAGATCCAGGAAGAGTCCAGGAAGAGTCCAGGGGGTAACTGTATTAAGCAGTGGATTCTGCAAGTCACCAATATTCAGCGACTTTGCAGAAGAAATTCAAAATGACAACGGCTTTCAAGGCAAGGTTCTAGCTGTCCTTTTGTAGAATGTACTAAATAAATGATAGCTAGAATCTGATTGGTTGCTGTAGGCAACATCTCCACTTTTTCAAATTCGCAGCTTGATAAATTTACCCCCAGGAGTGTTCTAGTTGTCTGCTACTTGTTTCTTTACAATTATTCCAGATCCCTGTTGCTGATATTGCTGTTGCTTTCTTCCAGTTGCCATATGGGATGGAGAGTCACTGGAGGACACTCCAGATCTTTGACTCGTGCTCAAAGAGTCAAAGATCTGGAGACCTCCAGCTCTCCAGAGTTGATCAGTGTCATCTTCACGTGTCAGTAGCCTGCCTAACACTGCACTGCGTCACAACCAGAGCTATTCGCCCGTGGGACAGTCCGAGACCGTCTTATTGCCTTTCATTGTCCTGTACTGCTATGAATTCTCTGTCCTCACCTAATCCTACCATCCACTTAGCAATGACCGTCTACTTTACTTCCCATTCACTACACTAGTTGAGCAATACTACTTATGTGTGTACTGATCTACAAGCTCACTTAGACCTTTCCTCACACTGCCTCAAACCAGAGGCTACAGCCTGTCACACATCGGGGTCTAGACCGCACTTACCTCCTCCGCTGCTGTCATATTACAGCTACCTGGGTTTCTCCTGGTCACCTGCAGCATTCCTGTCCATCACATATCTGTTTGTAAACAAACACATATTGTTTGTTCTGCTGCATGGGTGTGGCCATCTTGGATGCAGTCAGGTGATCATTCAAGACCAACTGGATTCAGCAGCTGTGATCACATGAACTGTGCAGCCAATAGTTGTTTGGAACACCCTATTTAAACCTGCTGCTGAGATCTGTTCATTGCCAGAACAACTCACTTCTCTCTTGAGGATAGGGCTAGGCTACAGGTTCCAGTTGTTCCTGCTTCACAGTGTTTGCAAAGTGATTCTCTTCAGTGTACATCCTGCATTACCAACTACATATCACTTTGCAAGTACCCTGCATTCTAAAGACAATATCTTCCAAGCATCCTGCATTATCCAGAGTTCATCATTCTGCAAGTACTTTGCTCTTTCAAGCAGCTCATTTTCCTGCAATATTCTGCATTCAGCAAGAGTGCTCACCTCAGTATCTATTCTGCAGTACCAGTGGCTTTAATGGAATCACCTGTTCTGTTGCTGGTTCTGAGTCTCTAGGACTTATTTCCAGTTCCGTGTATCTGTCTGTGGGTTCCAGGCCTGTGGCTGCCACGCAGTCCTGAGTTCGACATTCTGTGTCATGGTTCTGAGTTCCTAATCCCTGTCTCCAGTTCCAGTTCGCTCTGTTCTGAGTTTCCGTGTGTTTCCTAACTGAGTTCTTATTAGTGGGTTCCAGTCCCGTCTGCGTCGCTGCAGGAGCCGGGATTGAGTTCCCATGAACAGTTCCAGTCAGGTATAACACCGGATTCCAGTCCAGTGCTCACGCTCAGACTCCGGTCCTTGTACTCCTATACTGCTTGTGCTACTCTGAGAAAACTCTACATGAGCAGAAAGATCATCCAGCCCGCTAGGTTCTGTTTCAGTCCCGCTCCAGCTAGGCCCAAGGGTCCCGAATCGGATCAAGAAATACGGACGACCGTGACACAGCCCCTATTATAATTTCTAAAGAACTTTGTTTCCCAGTGCAGAATAAACCTCCAGGTACAGACAACCCCTGTGAGTGACCTGCGTCTCGGCTCGTTTCGCAAGGTAATCCCTATGCACAGTAATTCTTAGATATTACACGCTGTATCCAGCTGTGACGCTGCATTGCATTCTTCATTAGTGACACCCCCTTGTCCCAGCATGTAAATGTGCGCATTGTGTTATCACTACGTCTTACTACTTCCTAATAAGAGTTAATACCTGAGTATTGTCACGCCGCTTAATACCATTACATTGCTTCATGTGTTTCATATTGTCATTGTATTGTCAGTGTCCTATTCTGTTCTGAATGCTGTTGTAAAGAGGTGCTGAGCGGTGGAGCCAGACTTACCTGGTCGCCGACATTGGGATGCCGGTAAGTCTTTCTCATCGTCTCCTGACCTTGGACTAAGTGAATCTATGAAGATTCGCTGTAGTGCAATCAGAAGCCACCACAGTGAGCCAATCAGAGCTTGCCATGGCCAGTTTGAATTTGGGCACCGCTGTGAACCAGTCTGTGCTCGCTGCATCATCGCCCTTCCCACACGCAACAGTTTACACTTAGCAGCTGCGAGCGCCAAGCTCAGACTGGAGAGAGACCCAAGAGGCTCTGGAGACAGGTCAGCGCACAAGTCAGAAGAGCTGCAGCTGAAGACAGAAGACGGTAACAGCCATCAAAGAGCCAGAGAACATCTGGGTCAAGAGAGAAGACTGCTGGAGACCATCCACAGGAAAACCAGCAGGGGGACATCACTGAGCAACCACCTAACCCACTCTGCCATCTGACCTAACGGATCAGAACACACACGGACAACCTGTGATTTTCCAGGTGTTGTGAGATTACAAGCCCCAGCATACATTGCCAGTAGATAAATAGCTCTCAGGGCATGCTGGGAAATGTAGTTTCACAACACCTGGAAATTCACAGGTTGGCCATGCCTGGTGTAGAACTGTTATAGGAAAACCAGTAGCTCAGAGGAGCCAAGAACTGAGGATGTCCAACAGCTCAGAGGATCACCGGCCAGAGCTACGTATAAGACTTTCCACAGATCTTGTGTCAATGTAAAAGGATTTGCGGTAAAAGGTTAAATGTATGTGATTTATCCTTCTCCAGTGGGTGTGGTGTTTATTTCGTCTTTTGGGTGTGTTTGTATAGCTGTAAGGGATGTGGGGAGGGGGATGAATGAGCAGATAGACGTCCTCAGGGACTGAAATACAACCTGTCCTCAGAACACGCTGCACCCACGGAGAGGGGCAGTATACAGACGCTGGACCCACGGAGAGTGGCAGTATACACACGCTGGACCCACGGAGAGTGGCAGTATACACACGCTGCACCCACGGAGAGTGGCAGTATACACACGCTGCACCCACGGAGAGTGGCAGTATACACACGCTGGACCCACGGAGAGTGGCAGTATACACACGCTGGACCCACGGAGAGTGGCAGTATACACACGCTGGACCCACGGAGAGTGGCAGTATACACACGCTGGACCCACGGAGAGTGGCAGTATACACACGCTGCACCCACGGAGAGTGGCAGTATACACACGCTGCACCCACGGAGAGTGGCAGTATACACACGCTGCACCCACGGAGAGTGGCAGTATACACACGCTGGACCCACGGAGAGTGGCAGTATACACACGCTGCACCCACGGAGAGTGGCAGTATACACACGCTGCACCCACGGAGAGTGGCAGTATACACACGCTGCACCCACAGAGAGTGGCAGTATACACACGCTGGACCCACAGAGAGTGGCAGTATAGACACGCTGCACCCACGGAGAGTGGCAGTATACACACGCTGGACCCACGGAGAGTGGCAGTATAGACACGCTGCACCCACGGAGAGTGGCAGTATAGACACGCTGCACCCACAGAGAGTGGCAGTATAGACACGCTGCACCCACAGAGAGTGGCAGTATAGACACGCTGCACCCACAGAGGTGCACAGATGTTTCCTCACTCTCATGATTACATGCTGCCTATATGTACACTGCTAATCTGGATTCTTCTATCTTCTAATGTGCTCTGCCCCAGTGTGTGAATGTGTCATGCACTTTAGAGAATATTGTCACTTTTATGGATTTTGGCTGCATCAGCGTCTCCAGCTGAAACAGTTCTATTCTGGAGACCGGCGTCAGAATGAGTGACAGATTTTCATCAGTGTCATGACAACCTGCCGGGGTGACTTGGAGATGTATCTATCCTCCCTATAACATATATTGTAACTGGTATCATTTTATGTCACGTTCTCAGGTGTTTAGAGACAAACCTCGAACCCTGCGCTGATTTATTAATCAATAGATAAGGCAGAATGAACAACACCAGTGGGAAATGTCAAAACATTTGATAAAAGTATTGCAATATATAAACACAAATGCCAATGTAAAAAAACATTAATTAAATTGCACTAATATACCCTCTATGTATGTAAGAGTGATCAAGGAGAGATTTTCCCATTAATAATAAACATACTTTCTGAATATGTAATAAGTTTCAGAAGTACAGTTCCGAACAAAAAAACTACTTAGTATTGTGGGGCCAAGAAGCTTCTTGTACGGAAGTTTATTTATTTTTATTTTTTATAGCGCCACTAATTCCGCAGCGCTGTACAGAGAAGTCATTCACATCAGTCCCTGCTCCATTGGAGCTTACAGTCTAAGTTGTACTATTTGATGCTACTTTGGACATACTTTTTTCAGCCCCCTCTAGCTACTAATAATTATCTGTTTTTTGCCACCGCAATGATGACGGATGACTTTTTCGGGCAATTTAATAAGTTGCGTCGGGAGAGCAGATTCAATAGGAGGCCGAGCCGGCAATGACTTGTTTTAAATGAAGACTCCTAGGGTCGCGCAGTTGCCATTTGCGGTAATTAGCGCAGGGGAGAGAAGCAAAGATGCCAAAACGGGATTCAAAGATCAAATCGAAATTCTCCCTGGTCCTGGCCGGATGTGTAAACTAAATGGAGGGGGAGGGGCCTAGTGATGTCATGGACCCAGCATAGTGGCCCCGCCCCCTGTTTTTATTGGTTTAGAGCAGTGGTGTCCATTTTGGGGCGGGGCTAATGACACACTTCTTCGAGCCCCGCCCCCCACACACCCACCTGCCCCCCTGGACCTCCCGAGAATCATCTTCTCCATGTTGGCAAGTATGTCATATATATCTAATTCACTTCAAATACTGCATTAATTCCTATATACAGTATAAAATGTAGGTGCATTACAAAATCTTGGAACATTGAAAGGGGAATGGAGAGAAATTGGTAAAGGTTGTACCCATTAATCAAGTGGAAAAGCTCCATATCGACCAAAGGGTCACCCCGCTGGGTTATAGACTCACCGGGTCTCTTATAATACATGGTGAAGCCTATTTATACAAAGGATTGTGGCGGGACAAGTACCACCAAAATCCTTCTTCCATTATCGCCATCCACTTTATCATTTATCTAACGCATATTTTCAACTGGGAATTGTTTTAAAATAATTATTTTTTAAATATCTTTTTTCCACTAAGTGGAATTAAAAGCCGGAGTCTGAGCTTCTAGTTCCTCTGCGCAGGAGAGACCTGGAGAAGGGGAACGGGGGGGTCATGGATGCCGAGATCCCATCAGACTGGGGGGTAAATTAACTCCCCCGGCCAGTATCGCTCATCGCCCTCGGCGAGGTTTAATGGTAAATCATGGCGATAGGTTTTCTATCGCTGCTATCAGCAGCCTTATCGCCATTTATTAGTAAACGGTAATAATAATAAATTCAGCCTTAATTAGCATTTATCATATGTGAAAGGAATTCAGAGGATCGTGGCTGGCTACAGGGTCTGATTAAGGGTACAGGCCCCCTAGGCTAATACGCTCATAGCGCCCCCTTGCCTTCCACGCCAGGCGAAAACATGGTAGGTAGAAACGAACTTGTCCTTAATTTAAAATCCAACTTCCTTCCCTGCTCCCTGACAACAGAATCCTATATCAGAAAAGCGCCCAGAGACTTCCTACTAAAAGACTCTAACAGAGTCTTACAGCACTATGCAGCCAGCATTATTTTTTCCTGCTTGCATGCGCCCGGGTGTTAGATCACTGGCCGGGCGCTGCAGCAGTAGAGTAACAGCGTCCCGGTTGTTGCCCAGGCAACCGGGACGTAGGAGGAGGAAGTGACGTCCCGGTCGTCATGGAGATGGCCGGGACGCCTGGCGCTGGCGGATGTGAGTCGCGGCGGCCCTTCGGGGAGCCGCGGCTCCTAACAGATATGAGGAAAACTACTTCACAGAAAGGGTAGTGGATAAGTGGAATAGCCTCCCATCAGAGGTGGTAGAGGCTAATACAGTAGAGCAATTTAAACATGCTTGGGATAGACATAAGAATATCCTTATAAAGGATCAAATAGGGTTTGAGGTTACCATAGGTTAAATATTGGGCAGACTGGATGGGCCAAGTGGTTCTTATCTGCCGTCATATTCTATGTTTCTATGTTTCAATTTCGTTTTCATTAAAATCAGAGCTGTATAGCAGGACGGAAAAATGAACGAGCGCTACTGGGGGTGAAGATATAAAGGGGGGAGGGCGCTCTGACCGCCTGAGGGTGACTCATTGCTTTCACGCTTTAGAATGGAAACACGTCAAGATTAAAACCTTACTAGATTTGTCTTTCTTCTTTTCTTTTTACTTTGGAGAACAACTATTCTCTAATATTTTAATATGAATTTCAGTTTATACACCTCTACCTGCCACGATTTCGCCCCCCCCCCCCACCCCTCAAATCTTGCCCCCCTAGGCTGCAGCCTAGTGAGTCTATTAGATACCCGGCCTAGTTCCAGCAGATATAGATCTTTGTACATCAGCAGAGTCTGTATCACCAGTAGCAGGTGCAGGACGCTGCATTACAATACAACTCACAAAAGTAAAGAGTAAATGTGAAAAAACAGGTATTGTTAGGTTTTACTGTCTGTCAAGAGCCACGCCGAAAAAAAACACCCCCTTTTGCTGCGGACACTGGATTATCTACCTCGTGCTTCTGCCAGCTTCAATTCACAGTCAAAAGGAGACAGAATTAGGAACACGTTGTATCCACGATCACCCTTCCTAAAAAAGACATTACTTCAGCCCCCTTCCGTGCCTCCCCCTTACCAATCTCTGCTCAGGCTGGAATGTTTTTCTAAGCCTCTCCCCCGCATGTTCACACAGCAAAATCTCTGACATCCCAACCCACCCAAGATACAACGCAGGGTGGGCACAAGCAACCCCTCTGACTTCTGTATCAGCAATTAATGTAAGGGAAGGAACCAGCCCGCCCTGGAGAGGATCTGAATTTCATGGCCATTTTTAGCTGTAAGAAATCTCTAGAGAACGGGTATAATCAGATCACAAGGGACGGCCGCATCGCCGGGCTGCGTCACTGGTAGTAGCGAGTGTCAAATACATTTATTTCTGCTTTTTCTACTACACAGAGGAAACTTTGACACCGGCGCTGTTTAATCCCAGCGGATTATGTGACCATTGTAGTGATAATCATCATCATCAGTTATTTATATAGCACCACTGATTCCGCAGTGCTGTACAGAGAACTCACTCACATCAGTCCCTGCCCCATTGGAGCTTACAGTCTAAATTCCCTAATATAGACACAGAGAGAGAGAGAGAAATTAGGTTCAATTTGATAGCAGCCAATTAACCTACCAGTATGTTTTTGGAGTGAGGGAGGAAACAGGAGCACCCGGAGGAAACCCACGCAAACACAGGGAGAACATACAAACTCCACACAGAAAAGGCCATGGTCGGGAATCGAACCCACGAACCCCAGTGCTGTGAGGCAGAAGTGCTAACCACTGAGCCACTGTGCTACCCATGCAGCATGACAATAAACATTGATCTGTAAATATACAGGTTGTTAATATTATTTCTAAGGCACCAACAGGTTCTGTAGAGCTGTACAATATAGACAGTGTATACTGAAACAAACTGATACAGAAGGGGGAATAGTTTACAATATAAGCACACACACACACACACACACACACACACACACACACACACACACACACACACACGGCCACAGTGTATCCATCAATCCGAAGGAAGGGAAATATTTAGCCTTACACTAGAAGATAAATAAATAACATTCTCAGTTTATGGCATGACATGCTCAAAAAGTAACAGTTACATACAGAGAGTAAAAAGTGTGCAAAACAAATCCAATAGTTCAATGTCTTGTACAACCAGTGTAACCGACCGTGACTGACCGCCAGGGCCGGATTAAGGGAATGGAGGCCCCTGGGCTAAGGGGGCCTCCATCTCCCCGTGAGGGCCCCCCCCCCATGATCTGAGCCGCCCAAACCACTACCCCCCGTGATCCGAGCTGCCCCATGGCACTTACCTCCTTCCCCGAAACGCTGTACTCTCTTTACTGAGGAGATCTCGTGAGAGTGAGACTCACAAGATCTCCTCAGTAAGGAGACTACAGCGTGACGGGGAAGGACCGCGGTGAAAGTGCTCAGCAGCACTGATCGGGCCGGGGGGGCCCCCGCCCCCGACCGATCAATAATGTTGCTGAGCACTTTCAAGGGCCCCCTGGATGCCCAAGGCCCCTGGGCTGTAGCCCAGTTAGCCCTAGGTTTAATCCGGCCCTGCTGACCCTACTGGTGGCACCAGACGATCGCCGACTGCGAATGCCAACTGCGCAATTGTTGTAAGAGAATTCAGCTGCCACCACTAGGCTCCTTCAACGGGGCCTAGTATCGATTACTTCTGGGTAGCTGCTACAGCGCCTCTTTGCTGTGGGTTGTTTGGTACCCCCAGACCGCTTACTATGGATAGGACTGGGTTGCCGGCAGAGCATTGACACACAGACGCTGGGTTCAACACAGGACAGCCGGGGAGTGTAAACTCGTATCTGTCACAGGATACAGCAGGCAATAGACGTCAGCTAGAATTTTCAAGCAGTGATGGTTTATTGCTCAATAGTCCTGACAAGGACCTTTACACACTAGTTTGAGGTGCTATCGATCTCCAGAAGCTCAAATGGTATAATACATAACATGGTGAAACAGGGATCTTTTTAAACAGTTTTGGACACATAACCTGGCAGGAGGTAATCCAGCCCCCTTCCTACCTGGCACCACAAGTCTGAGATATGACATAAGATATTTAGCATCAGGCTGTAATGTTCTCTAGACTTGAGATAACGAAGTTTTAAACTTTACCAAAAAATTTACATCAATCTGTGATTTCCTAAATTACTTGCTGGTTGCATTATTCATGTAGTTCGTATATCTTTGTAACAAGACAGAGATAAAGATAAAGTCCTGCTGCTTAGCATTCGGGCTAATTTGGTTACTCCTGAGATTAAAAGACTTAATTAGCATGATTTGTCTGCCTTTAGAAGTTACAAAACAAATTTCTCCTACATGTCATCCAGCCTCAGAAATCAATACATTTCCAATACAGAAATACAACACAATATCAAAAATCAGTACATTTGCAATGATATACATTGGCGCACTGCACCCCTAATTGAAATTAGAGATGTTCACTGACCCCCGTGTTTTGGTTTTGGTTTTGGATCTGGATTAACTTCGTGTTTTGGTTGTGGTTTTGGCAAAACTGCCCTTGCGCGTTTTGGATCCCAATTTTTTTTCTAAAACCCCTATTTTTTGGGCTAAAATCACAGAAGTTGGCTCTTTTTTATCTTTACATTATTATCAACCTCAATAACATTAATTTTCAGTCCATTCTTGTCAAGTGACAAGAACACTGCTACCCCTGTTTCTGTGTGAGCAATGGCACTGAGCAATGTCACTGGAGAATGGAGAGTGACAAGAACACTGCTACCCCTCCTGTTTCCGTGTGAGCAATGACACTGAGCAATGTCACTGGAGAATGGAGAGTGACAAGAACACTGCTACCCCTCCTGTTTCCGTGTGAGCAATGACACTGAGCAATGTCACTGGAGAATGGAGAGTGACAAGAACACTGCTACCCCTCCTGTTTCTGTGTGAGCAATGACACTGAACAATGTCCCTAGAGAATGGAGAGTGACAAGAACACTGCTACCCCTGTTTCTGTATGAGCAATGGCACTGAGCAGTGGAGCTGGAGAGTGACAAGAACACTTCTACCCCTGTTTCTGCGTGAGCAATGGCACTGAGCAAGGGCACTGGAGACTGGAGAGTGACAAGAACACTCCTACCCCTCCTGTTTCTGTATGTATGTTTTGCCTTGATTCAGATCCGAGGACGTGCGGAAATAAAGAGCCGGCTTGCGAGTCTACTCAGATCCCCTAAGTTCGGGTGGGCTCGGTTTTCAGAAAACTGAGCCTGAGAATCTCTAATTGAAATACATTTTTGCAATGAGTCATTTATAAGTGATCCAGTCACACCCACCACATATGTCCACCATTTCTGAGCCTTCAGATCCACAGCCGACGTATCAGCCTCTTGCTCACCACCATACTGCCCTATTATATACAGTTTCATGGATGGAATGCTGATGATAAATATACAAAGCCCCAGACTTACAGCCTCATGCCACCATAACAACCCAATTCCAACATACAATCCCCTAGATACCAGGATACACATTCCACTGCCACCATAACTGCACCCCCAGCCCCATGCCACTATACCCACCTCATTGTAACATATACAGACGATGAGACCGTAACTGCTCCATGCCGCCATAACAGACAGAACAGTGCTCTCCCCATAGCGGTGTGAGCTCTTAGTCACTCAGCTCAACAATGCTAGAGCGCAATGACTACATTTCTTGTACAATGATTTACTATAGTGAGCACAAACCTATGTTGTTTCCTTACATTAGCTAGTTCTGCTTTACCAACATCTTCAGTGTCCTGATGGTGTCTGATGCAGGTGAACAAACTGACAGCGCTGTGAGTTGAACTGTACCAATACTCCAA